>NC_135238.1:194936323-195237483 GCF_051348905.1 Ranitomeya variabilis
ACTGGCAGCATTATGTGTGATCTATATGGTGATATTATGTGTGATCTATTTGGTGGTATTATGTGAGAACTGTATGACAGTATTGTGTGTGATCTACAGTATATGGTGGTATTATGTGTGATCTGTATGGCGGTATTATGTGAAAACACTATGGCAGTATTCTCTTCAGAAAGGGGACCCATTCTAGGGTGGTTCTGGCTGAGGTCTGGGGTAATAGAGGGGGCAGCATGACCTCCTGTTAGGTGCAGTCAGGGGAAGGCTGGTGAGGCAGCTGAAGAGAAGGGTCCCATGTTTATCGTTACTATATGGCTACATTTCCTTCCCAGCATCACCCCGTACTGCGCCTGTCGTCTCGCTTTCACACATCGCCAGGACAGGATGGAGAAGACAGGATCTGAGGAGGGGAATGGGGTCTTTGCATGCAAAGTCTGGATCAGAACAGGCCATCAATCCGCAGAAATATTTCCTGGATTTCTGTGGAGCAGACAAGCAGACAGTCCATCCATGTGTATAAAAGACAGCGCTCTATGTACAATCCCTGGCTGCTCCGCGCACCAAACAGGGTGCCCCCCATAGACCAGCAGACTCCTGAAATACTCTGTGCTGCGGTCACCCTGCTCCCGCCACCACATATCTCCCAGAATCCTGCCATCCTCGGTGACTGTCTACTTGTCAGTAAACTTTGCAATCACCAACAAAATGGCTGCTCACGGTGTTCCTGAATCTCATCCTCTTATCCCTTAGCAAACACCCAGAATGGGAGGAGAGGAGACATCACACAGGTCAGCAGACTCCGCCCATAATTACTGCAGTGCAGTAATGTGAGCTAGTTGTACACTTGGTTTTTGTCAAATTTCAGTAGCTGATCCCCCTAGTGTTTAAAAGTGTTAATGCCAAACCTTTTCAAATTATTTTTCATATTTTACTAAATTATAAACTAATGATATTTTTTAAGAAAATGTAAACCTTGATTCTTTACATTTTTTCAATTGCTGTAAAAAAAAAAAAAAAAAAAAATTTTTGATGGCACCTTCCCTTTAATTCATGGACATCTGTGGTCTTATTTCTTTGCCTATTTTTTATTTCTCTTCCACAGTAGCAACTCACTCATGATTGATTAGTGTTGAGTTCAGCGGTCGTCTTTTATGAAAAATTACCTAAATGGTAAAAGCTCAATTAACACTTAACTTTTTAGGGACAATAACCAAAGTTGGAGCTTGCTCCTCGCCTGTTTTATGGACATCTGTCTTGTGAAAAGGTTCCAATTTTTTTTTTTCTGCAGGGGCACAGATGGCCTCCTAATTATACTGATTTCCATGTAATCACCAACCATGGACCATGATGCTTCTTGCTTACAAAAAATCTTGGAATCATTTTTTTTTTGTATTTTTACTTTGGAGGGTGGGAAGGTATGCGAACGTCTAAATTATCATTATTTTGTTCTATATATCCAATTGACAACACTGTTGTAATTAAAAAGCATTTTCCCAACAAATATAGTTATACTAGATGGTGGCCCGATTCTAACGCATCGGGTATTCTAGAATATGTATGTATGTATGTATGTATGTATATAGCAGCCACATAGTATATAGCACAGGCTACGTAGTATATAGGAGCCATGTAGTATATAGCAGACAAATACTACGTGGCCTGTGCTATATACTATGTGGCTGCTATATACATACATACATATTCTAGAATACCCGATGCGTTAATACGGGTCACGCAGTATATAACACAGGCCAAACAGTATATAACACAGCCCACGTACTATATAACACAGCCTACGCAGTATATAGCAGCCACGCAGTATATAACACAGGCGACGTAGTATATAACACAGGCCACGCAGTGTATAACACAAGGCACTTAGTATATAGCACAGCCCACGCAGTATAGAACACTGCCCATGTAGTATATAGCACAGCCCACGCAGTATATAACACTGCCCATGTAGTATATAGCACAGCCCACGCAGTATATAGCACTGCCCATGTAGTATATAGCACTGCCCATGTAGTATATAGCACAGCCCACGCAGTATATAACACTGCCCATGTAGTATATAGCACAGCCCACGCAGTATATCGCACAGCCCACGCAGTATGTAGCAGTGTGAGCACCATATCCCTGTTAAAAAATAATTAAAAAAAAAAAAAAAACCTGCTATACTCGCCCTCGGTCGTCCGATGATGCGCTCACGCCTGCCTCCATCTTCCGTTCCCAGGATGCATTGCGAAATTACCCAGATGACTTAGCGTTCTCGCATAGGCAGCATCAATAGTAAATAGTTGGGGACACACAGGGTTAATAGCAGCGGTAACAGAGTGCGTAACACCGCGGCCCGTT
Organism: Ranitomeya variabilis; assembly: GCF_051348905.1. Classification (NCBI taxonomy): domain Eukaryota; kingdom Metazoa; phylum Chordata; class Amphibia; order Anura; family Dendrobatidae; genus Ranitomeya; species Ranitomeya variabilis. Next base: position 194,938,676 of record NC_135238.1, read on the forward strand.
ACGCTGCCATTAACCCTGTGTGAGCGGTGAATGGAGGGGATTATGGAGCGGACGCCGGGCACTGACTGCGGGAAGTAGGGAGGGACTAATCGGACTGTGCCCGTCGCTGATTGGTCACGGCAGCCATGACAGGCAGCTGCCGAGACCAATCAGCGACGCGGGATTTCCGTGACGGAAGTGGAGGACAGAGAGACGGAAGTACCCCTTAGACAATTATATATATATAGATGTGACATCTACAGTATGTGCAAATACCTCATATGGAAGCTTTGCGTAAAACTAAGCATGGAGTAGGTAGCGAAGGAGCTCCTCTATTTTAGCAGTGGCTAAGCCAGCTCTCCTCTGTCGCAGCTTCTCAGTGGAGAAGGGGACTGGCTTAGCTATTGAAATGCAAGCCAATACACATACCACCAAGGACACCATCTGCAAAGAGTTTGTATGTTCTCTCCGTGTTTGCGTGGGTTTCCTCTGGGTTCTCCGGTTTCCTCCCACATTCCAAAGACATACTGATAGGGAATTTAGATTGTGAGCCCCATCGGGGACAGTGATGATAATATGTGCAAACTGTAAAGCGCTGCGGAATATGTTAGCGCTATATAAAAATAAAGATTATTATTATACCACTGGTGACATGCCAACACATCCATATGCTACATGCATTTTAATTTTGTTTTATAGTTATGCGTTCTATACGTAAATAAAAATATGGTTAGAACACCTATTAGAAAATCGGAAGTGTGAAAGAGGTCTTGGGAAGATATGTAGACGTTGTTGTTGTTTATTATTATTATTATTAGTAGTAGTAGTAGTAGTAAACAACTTCCCTAAATCATGTAAAGTAAAAAAAAAAATCTTGGGAAACTGGGTTATATTTTTTCTTAAAGACCACTCTACTGTGTACTTGGCATGCATCAAAACAAATTGAAATGCCGTCAAACTTCTCAAATTGCCTTTTAAGATTTGACTTTTTTTAATTAAAATGTTAAAATAGTTAATTACTAAAAACCACAAGGGATAAGGGCTTTTTTGCACATTTGAGCACAGAATTAATTTCTTTTGCTACCGCTGCAGACTTCATTACCATCAAACTATGTTTTGCAGTGTTGTACAAGACACAATTCATTGGCTTTTTAGAATAATACCCTGCAGGCTGCATTTATGTTTTGAAATCATTCCGCATAAGTAGAGTTTGATTGTGGTGTTTTCTTCCTCGGTGAGTAAGGCTCCAGACTAATGTCCTTACAGAATAAAGTGTGACAATGGGCTTAAATTATTGATCAGTATTTAGATTCCAGAATAGTTCTCCTCCGTGTATTGTAACACCTTACATAATGTGTGCCGAGAAATGGAATTTATTTAAAGTGAACCTGTCACCCCGTTTTTTCAATATGAGCTAAAAATAGCGTTCAATAGGGCCAGAGCTGTGCTTTACAATAGTGCCTTTATTCTCTGATTCCCCACCTTTGCTGCCAAAATACCTTTGTAAACTCACCGTTTTCAGCTGTCAATCACCCCGGTCCGGTCCGATGGGCGTTGGCTAATCTCTGATTCTCACCACCTCCGGGTTTTCAGTAAGAAACTTCTTCCCACCGCTGGCGTTGTATTTCGCGCCTGCGCATTACAGTGTAATCTCGCGCCTGCGCATTATGCTTTGCCCAACTGTGGTTGGGATTACACTGTAACCTCTGTTCCTCCGGAAGTCAGCATATGCTGACTTCTGGGGCACAGAGGTTACAGTGAAAACCAGCGCATGCGCAATGATGTTTTGTATACTTTGCCAACAGTTGGGCAATACATACTGCACATGCGCTAGAGCCTAATGCACTGCGCAACCGCCAAAAATGAGCGCTATCCGTGCTATTCACAGATCGAGTTACGTCTGACACGCTGAGGAGTGGGGGGAGAGACAGCGATTTGGCAACCCCCATCGGACCAGACCGGGGTGATTGACAGCTGAAAACGGCGAGTTTACAAAGGTATTTTGGCAGCAAAGCTGGGGAATCGGGATAATAAAGGCACTATTGTAAAGCACAGCTCAGGCCCTATTGAACGCTATTTTTAGCTCATATTGAAAAAACGGGGTGACAGGTTCCCTTTAATGGACAGGAACTTAGTTGAATTTGCATAATAATTCATAGAAATTAGAACATAGAAATCTAAAGTATAACACTAAGCAAATGATATAGTGCTAACACTTGAAAAGTATTGGAGATGTGTATAAATTATATGTAATATATATTTAAATTTAATAATGTGTGTATGTACAGTGGCTTGCAAAAGTATTCACCCCCTTGGCATTTCTCGTGTTTTGCTACCTTACAATCGGAAATGTCATCAATTTCTTTTTTTGAGGGTTTGCATTGGTTCATGTAAACAACATGCCTACAGCTGTGAACATTTGTTTTGTTTTATTGTGAAGCAACCGCAAATTGGACAAAATCAGTGTGCATAACTATTCACCCCTACAGTCAGTACTATGTAGAGCCTCCTTTTGCAGCAATTACAGCTGCAAATCGCTTTGGATAAGTCTCTATGAGCTTTCCTCATCTTGCCACTGGGATTTTTGCCTATTCCTCAAGGCAAAGCTGCTCCTTCAAGTTAGATGGTTTCCTCTGGTGAGTAGTAATCTTCAAGTCTGACCACAGATTCTCAATTGTGACCAGGCCACTCCAGAACATTTACATGCAATATGCTCTGAGTCATTGTCTTGTTGGAAGATGAACCTCCGACCCAGTCTGAAATCACGACAAATAGGGTTTTGCTCAAGAATATCCCTGTATTTTTCACCATCCATCTTCCACTCACGCAAGTATTTTCTCTGTCCCTGATGCTGAAAAGCATCCCCACAGCATGATGCTGTCACCACCATGTTTCTCTTTGGGGAGAGTGTTCTTGGGGTGATAAGCTGTGTTGGATTATCGCCAGACATAGCATTTACTTCGGTGGCAAAAAAGTTCAAATTTTGTCTCATCTGACCACTGCACCTTCCTCCATACATTTGGGGAGTCTCCCATATGTCTTTTGGCAAACTCAAAATCCAGATTCTGGAGTCGTAGTCTGTGTTCATTTTGATGGGGTCAGTCAGTATAAAATAGACCGACTCCTAAAATATATAACAAATTGTTCAATTCAGGAAGCGCTGTAAATTTTTTCCTGAGAATTTAAAAAAATTTTGAAATGTGCAAAAAATATCTGTTCTGTCCTGATCTAAGGATTTTGATTTTTAGTTGAGATGAATATGTACATTCTCAGTAGGGAGGCAGTGCTGTGGAGTCGGGGAAATTGAGGAGTCAGAGGTTTGGCTTACCGACTCTGTTACAGTTACCCCTTAGACCTGTGTCTTTGAGGAAGCACTCTTAAAATCTAAGGCACACCTCATCCATTGTCGAACACCAGGTTAATTTTTTTACTGAAACTGCACAACATAGTCTTTCTTTACTATGCCATCCCAGACGTAGTCATGTATCAGGGCTAAGCTGTGAATTTTGGCCAGCCCCTTTCAGTTCTGAAACATGGGGTCAAACATTTGAGTTTTCTAGTTCCAGCAAGTGGGTGGGATTGATAGAAATCTCTTGTCCACTGTGCTTTTTATTTCGGCTCAGCGTAAACTGGATTGCGGTGCGAGTTTGAAACCTGCAACATGTCAATTTCTCTTTCGAGTGCGTTGTTTTCTGTGCAGATTTTCCCCATAGACTTACATTAGATGCAGAAAAATCAGCAAGTTAAAACTCATTTTCGTTTTTAGTGCATTTCTGCTGTGGAACGTTATTGATAATGGCTGTGAATAGGTTACTAATATTAAAGGGAACCTGTCACCCCCCCCAGGGCGTTTTTAAGTAAAAGCGCCACCTTCAGCAGCACTAAGGCTGCATTCTGTGAGGGTGGCTCTTATGTTTAGCATCCCTAGGACTGCTGAAATAATCCCTTTTATAAATTTCGCGCCATACCTGTACTGTGTCCCGGAGGTATGTCTTCTCCCCTGGTGTCAACCGCCTCCGAGACGTCAATCATTTCCCCTGTGTCCTCCGGGCGCCGCCTCCTCTCTGTCATGATGTCACCAGCCCGCCTGTGCAGTGGAGCGGGTCACCGTGCTCCAATGATTGTGCCGAAGTCTCACGAGATTTGTGAAGTCTCGCGAGACTTTGGCACTATCTTCAATAGAGCACAGTGACCCGCTCCACTGGACAGGCGCCAGATTCCCAGCCCCGTAGTGCTGGTGCAATCTACTTACATCACTTGATGTAAGTTCCAGGGCAGCGTGCACGGCGCAGGCCCGAGAACTGATTGCAGAGCGCAGGCGCCGGTGACGTCACAAGACAGAGAGGAGGCGGTGCCTGGTGGGATGATGGACGGCCGCGAGGGGCTTGAGTCAGGGAGAAATCCTACTTCCCTGACTCAATAGAGGTATGGCGCAAAATTTATAAAAGTGATTTTTTTCAGCATTCCTAGGGATACTAAACATAAGAGCCACCCTCACAGAATGCAGCCTTAGTGCTGCTGAAGGTGGCTCTTTTACTTAAAAACGCCCTGGGGGGTGACAGGTTCCCTTTAAGTCCCAGGAAACCTTTAGAAGGCCACTTTGGCTCACAAATACTGATGTCAAATACTGAACATGTGAACATAGCCGAAGTTGTCATGTTGGATATCATAGGCAAGATCCTTTTAGTGATTGTGCTAATAAAATTATTCACCTGTTCCAAGAATGAACTCATTGAGATGGCAGCTGTTTATAATGGATCCTACTCTTGCTCAGGCATCACAATCTGGATGAATAGACTATGAATCCTTTTCATCCGATCCTGTTACTGAGACAGATGTCCCGGGCAGTTTGAGCTGCCCACACTATTATATCTACTTCTGACTTGTCTGTTGGTGCAGCTTTTTTTTTGCAGTCAATTTTTTTTTTTTTTTTTAAATGTTCCTTTAAGAACATATGCTGCGCTTAACATATTTATTAATGCTGAATTGCGCTCCAAATATAATGTCATGTGCAGTAATAAAAGTCTCGGCGTGCATTGTCATCAGTATTAGGCCGCTATGCACAAACCTCTAACGCAATCATATTTTATTGTATTCATTACAGTTACTTAAGAAGTAAAACAAATGGGAAATGCCTCTCTGCGCATTTAGCTTACAGTCCATTGTGCTGCAGCTGTGGAAAGAAAATCTGCTTACTGAATATTTCAATTTTATTTTTAAACAGAAAGAACTTTGCAACATGATATTGGATTGCTGCGCTCAGCAGAGAACCTATGAGAAGTTTTTTGGGTTGCTTGCCGGGGTAAGTCAATTTTGTTAATTTTTCCTTTTGTCTTGAAAAGACCATAATAAATTCCTTTTGGTTTCTACAAGGTATCAAGAACAATAAAATTATAATCCACCAGGGGTTTAGAAGCATAACAATAGCATATAAAGGTCATCTCCCTTGATATGAAACCAGGTTGGGGTTTTTTTGCATTCTTGCATTATCTTTGCTAGGCACAATACACTTTCTGTATGTCTTTTTTTTTTTTTCCTATAAACTTCTGTACAACTTTAAAAAAAAAAAAAAAAAAAAAATACCAATTAGGTGTTTGTTTACAGTAGATGTTTTTTTTCTCGGAAAACTTTAAACTTCTTTTTTAAAAAAAAAAAAAAAAAAAACCGGCGCTAAGAACACTAAGGATGTTGCATTTTTGCAGCCGTTTTTCCTGCATTTTTTTTATGCAAATTTTTAGCTGCGCTTCACAATACCAAAGTCTGAGATTTCAGAAATCTCATGCACACACCTTGGTTTTTTTTTTTGTTTGTTTTTTCTGACTGTTTTCAAAGATTTGTGTTTTTGCAAAATGCAGCATGTCACTTCTTTCAGTGTTTCTTCAGCGTTTTTGCAGCGTTTTTCGCCCATTGAAAGCAATGGATGGTGCAATAACGCTGCAGCAAATGCAGGTATCACGTTTTTGTTGTGTTTTTCATGACAAAACCTGGTGAAGTTGAGTCAGATTATTTATTTTTTTTTTTTTCAGGTTGTGAAAAACTGATGCGACGGATCTGTTTTTTCGACGGATCCGACTAGGGGGGCTATAAATCGGAGCATGCTCAGTTAAAAAAAGGAATCCGTCATTTGACGGATTTGGCGCCATAGGCTTCTATTCTGACGGATGCATCCATCGCTGTCAGTTTTTTCGACGGAGACAAAGAACGATACTTTGTGCGTTGTCTCCGGCCGCCGGACAAACCATTTTCGACGGAGCTGGCGAACGACGGATGAAAGGTGAAGGCCATCCATTGCTAATACAAGTCTATGAGAAAAAAAAAAAAAACGGATCCGGCGGCATCAGTCTTTTTTCAAAATTCGACAGATTGCGACTGGTTTTTTGCTAACACAACGACTACTTGAGTCCACTAGAACGGGAACCACTTCCATGGAGCGGCTTATCATTCCTGTACTGGTTCCTACTGGGGGACCTGCCATTACGATGTACTGCAATTAGTTATTAACTATATATTAAGTTTAGTTTTACGATCTCTAAAATCATTTTTTTCTTTCTTGTCTACTGTGTAATTGAGAACGTTTTACTTTCTCCTCCAGCGTTTCTGTTTGCTAAAGAAAGAATACATGGAGTCTTTTGAAAGCATTTTCAGAGAGCAGTACGAGACTATTCACCGCCTGGAAACGAACAAGCTGAGAAATGTTGCAAAGATGTTTGCCCATCTCCTCTACACAGACTCGATTCCTTGGAGTGTAAGTGACTATTTGTCTTTGCTGGGTTTAAATTAGTCTTTTCAATTGCTCGCTGTCTGCGCTGTCGAGCTTTCAGCTTTATTTCACGATTATATTCATTCCATGTGCACTCGGAAGCCTTTTGTCCCGTGCCACATATTATATGGATTCTGGCCAGTGAACAGAAGCATATCTATGTAAGAAGATCAATTATAAAGCTCTCCTGCAGCTAGCCTATAGAAAAGCCTTTTTTAGAGAACTTTACAGGTATTGTGCGCTTTTTAAGCTGATTGTTCCTCCCAGAAGTCTACATTAAAATTACCAATTCTCACATTTCTGACTATTTTTAATTTTGTACTGCATGATTTGCATGTAAAATCTTCCATGCAACTGTGACACATAACCTTTTTTTTTTTTTAAAAGGTAATTTGTCACAAGTTTTATGTTTCCCAATATAAGGGCAGCATCGAAATGGCAACAGAGATGCTGATGGCACTTGCGGAACTTCTTCCTGTACTTTTTGATAAAATACTTCATCTGCTGCATCTCTGTCAGTCTTCTCAATAATGAGCTCCTTTAAAACCGCTTGTGCCGTAAATTGACAGCTTTCTGCCTACACTGCATTTATAGGGAGGAAGTTGTCAATCAATGGTGGAGGCAGAGATAGCAGACACTTAGGAACATGGTGCACTTCATAGCAGATGCTTATAATTGAGAGGACTAGCAGAGATGCAGTAGACAAAGCAGTATTTTATCAAAGACCAGGCATTGACACAATGCTATAATCATGATCTTTGCACCTATATGATTCTGCTCTCAGATGGAGCGCTAAAAACCAGATGATAGTCTTTAAGTGAAAAATGTTGTGACATGAGATGATCCCAAAATTTTTCAGCTTAGGTCATGTAACCAGCGATTTTAACCGGAATCCAGAAAAAGGCACGGATACTAGATTTACATTCAGCCTGTACAATCAACATTTTAGTAATATATATATATATATATTTTTTGTTTAGAAGCACTGTGTATTTTTTTTAAATCTCCAGATTGAAAACTTATCAGCTGTTTTCGTGTTTTGTATAAGGCAAAGACAAAATCACTGCAGACTAAAGAGATTTTCCTGTTGATGAAAATCATTCTTATAGACCTCAAATTGGTTACAAATATTAAAAGATGTAATAATCCACTCTTAGGATGTCCCAGTTATCCCGTAAGAAGAGACCCGCAGGGATGAGGGGGATTAGGGCTTTTTAAACTAGTCAGAACCCTTTTAACCCCTTCATGACCTTGGGATTTTCCGTTTTTCCGTGTTTGTTTTTTGCTCCCCTTCTTCCCAGAGCCATAACTTTTTTATTTTTCCGTCAATATGGCCATGTGAGGGCTTATTTTTTGCGGGACGAGCTGTACTTTTGAACGACATCATTGGTTTTAGCATGTCGTGTACTAGAAAACAGGTAAAATATTCCAAGTGCGGTGAAATTGCAAAAAAAAGTGCAATCTCACACTTGTTTTTTTATTGGCTTTTTTACTAGGTTCACTAAATGCTAAAACTGACCTGCCATTATGATTCTCCAGGTCATTACGAGTTCATAGACACCAAACATGACTAGGTTATTTTTTATCTAAGTGGTGAAAAAAAATTCCAAACTTTGCTAAGAAAAAAAAAAATTGCGCCATTTTCTGATACCTGTAGCGTCTCCATTTTTCATGATCTGGGGTCGGGTGAGGGTTTATTTTTTGCATGCTGAGCTGGCATTTTTAATGATAGCATTCTGGTGCAGATACGTTCTTTTGATCGCCTGTTATTACATTTTAATGCAATGTTGCGGCGACCAAAAACAGTAATTCTGGCGTTTCGAATTTTTTTCTCGCTACGCCGTTTAGCGATCCGGTTAATCCTTTTTTTTATTGATAGATTGGGCGATTCTGAACGTGGCGATACCAAATATATGTAGGTTTGATTTTTTTTAATTGATTTATTTTGAATGGGGCGAAAGGGGGGTGATTTAAACTTTTATATTTTTTTTTATTTTTTTTTTCACTTTTTTTTTTTTAACTTTTGCCATGCTTCAATAGCCTCCATAGGAGGCTAGAAGCTGGCACAACGCGATCGGCACTGCTACATAGCAGCGATCATCAGATCGCTGCTATGCAGCAGAAATGCAGGTGTGCTGTGAGCGCCGACCACAGGGTGGCGCTCACAGCAGGCCGGCATCAGTAACCATAGAGGTCTCAAGGACCTCTATGGTTACACTGCAGAAGCATCGCTGACCCCCGATCATGTGACGGGGGTCGGCGATGCGCTCATTTCTGTCCGGAAGCGCCGGTTAAATGCCGCTGTCAGCGTTTGACAGCGGCATTTAACTAGTTAATAGCGGCGGGTGAATCGCGATTTCACCTGCCGCTATTGTGGGCACATGTCAGCTGGTCAAAACAGCTGACATGTCCCGGCTTTGATGCGGGCTCACCGCCGGATCCCTGCATCAAAGCGCGATATCTGACCTCGGACGTACTATCCCGTCCGAGGTCATAAAGGGGTTAAGAAGAATTTTCCCTGTCCGCCCATCTCTTTTAAATGCACACGTTACAACTATAACTTGATTTTTTAAAAACCATTTTATATACGTAAATATTTATTTTAGAACTTTTTGTATTGCAGGTTCTTGAGTGCATAAATCTTAGCGAAGAAACCACAACATCATCCAGTAGAATATTTGTGAAAATATTCTTCCAGGAACTGTGTGAATATATGGGGCTCCCAAAGCTCAATGCCAGACTGAAGGACATGTAAGTATTTCTATCTCGCCTGCCTTTTCACCCAGTTGCACATTTCTTTCATTGAATCTGAAATACTGGAACGCCTATGTGAAAATGAAAGCTATCGCAATGAAAATTGATTGGTAAAAGGCAACTTATGATTTTATAGATATTTTAAAACATTTTTGGATAAATTGGCATGTGAGATTTTCAAATCCAAAAGTGGCTGACATGGAAAACCACATTGAGTAGATATCGACTCAATGGGGTTTTCCATGTTAGCCATTTTTGTAGATATTTCCAACATCAGAAAAAAGAAAATCATTATGCAATTCGAACATGCTGATACTTTCATACTATATAGGTACCTACTCCCATATATCTTGTCAAAGAGGGACATCAAGCAACAGACATAGATTGTATACTTCCACAAGTAGTTTTTTCTGGTAAATCTTTAGGAACAAGCGTTCTAGAAGCCATAAACGAGATTGCCTAAGTTTGGTACTAAAGTCTGCAGTCACACTGTATGACTGCAGACTTGTGAATCCTCACAGCGCGCTCAGTGCTCGATGTCGGGACTCTCCAGGGCCCAGAGCGGGCAGTCATGTATGCGATATGCTTACTCCCATCAACATTCTGACTAGACGTGCGCAGCCTCACTCAGTTCAAGAGAATTGTGCAAGGCCGCACACATCTAGTCAGAATTTGGCCAGAAATACGCATATCGCATACTTGCAGCCCCATGACTGCCTGCTCTCACCACCGGCACTGGAGAATCCTGACATTGTGCGCCGTGAGGATTCACAACTCTGCTGTCACATTGAATGACTGCAGACTTAAATGCCAAACCTGGACAACTCTTTAAAGGGAGTGCTCCATAGAATAAATGAGTAAAAACTTATTGTGAGAATCAAGTTTTTAAAATATTTTTTTTAAATGTCTTCTCACAAAATTAGAATATCATCAAAAAGTTAATTTTGTTCAGTTCTTCAATTCAAAAAGTGAAACTCATATATAGTCATTACAAACAGTGATCTATTTCAAGTGTTTATTTCTGTTAAGTACATTTACATGTGATATGTTTTACTAATTCTTTGCCGTTTATTTGTCCAGGACTCTCCTACCTTTCTTTCAAGGATTACTACCTATGGACAACCCCAAAAATACTCGCTTTGCTATCAACTTTTTTACCTCGATTGGCCTTGGAGGATTAACGTAAGTTCGAATTTGACCTCCTTTATGAATCGCTAAGAAACAGTCTGTTTTTATTCTTTTCACAAATGTCGTATTTTATCTGGAAACGCAGGGATGAGCTGCGCGAGCATCTGAAGAATGCACCAAAAATGATCATGACCCAGAAGCAGAACGTGGAATCCTCAGACTCTTCATCTTCAGAGTCTTCATCTTCCTCTTCAGAGTCTGACTCCAGCTCCAGCGATAGTGAATCCTCCAGCTCCAGTAGCGACTCAGGTGCTTACTTTCTTCCTCCACTGGTTGTCACCACTTAGTCTCGGATGCCTTGACACTGCAAACCATAAAAGCCCTTTAGCAAAGCATATTGGTTATATACTCTAATATATTCCATCTGCACACACCAAAGATGTTTTGAACATTAACCTGCAAAAAGCAGTAAAACGTAGAGCTCGATCAGATGAAATGTCTTTTAGGATTATTACTGAATATCTGCTGGGTTCTAAACTATAGTGGATTTTTAGAACATTTATTTACAAGGATAGCAAAATGGACCAAAATAAAGTATTTCTTTAGTTTGCTGTCCCTTCTGTAAGCCCCCAATACACATTAGGAGCCTGTCAATGGAATGATGGTTTGGTCGGCAGCAATTTCATGTGGCTCTCCCATACACATGAGCAATCCTGTGTTCTCCATGGGAGAGACACTCCCAAAATAAAGTATGCCGGATCTTAACAATCAATTGTTCTGGGCTTCCATACACATTAATATGGACAATTATGGCTGTGATCTGCTCCACTCATGCCCAGGTCTAAGGACCTTATTATCTCCTGATAAGTTTTGGTAAAGGAGTTTCCGGTCCAGGGTTTGTAGTCCGGCTCACTCTTTGCTACTCATACCTTTTTTATAGTTCATTGCATTAAAATCTAACAGACTTAGTCTTTTATTGCATCTGTCACATCCGCGTCTTTTACAGTCCTCTTCGCTAGTGATGAGCGAACGTCCTTGGATATTGAGTTATCTGAGCGTGCTCGAGGGCTAACCGAGTGACTTCAGCGTATTCAAATAATATGTTCAAGTCCCCGCGACTGTTCAACAGCTCCAACACATGCAGGGATTTCCTGTTTGTTAGGCGATCCCTGCATGTGTTGTTGCTGTCAGACAGCCGCAGGGACTCTAACATATTATTTGAGAACGCCAAAGTCACTCGGTTAGCCCCCGAGCACGCTCGCTCATCACTACTCTTCACTTCTCAATTTTGTGACAAGGGCAAAATATAGAACAGCAACTTGACTTTTGTACTCTGCCTAAAACCAAGCTGTGCACTATTTTCCATGCTCTTATAGAGTAACCATCAATTTAATTTTTATTTCCTAAATCGATAGACCGCTTAATAATAAGAAACTTTGTAACGTATTTTAACAGAGAAATCTGCTTGTTTCTCTTCTGGACTGTTCATTCATTCTCAGTTTATGGGTATGATCTGTTTTCAGTAACGAGATGGCAGTTGGAGCTTGTAGAATTCTATGTATGGAGGCGCTGGGGGCCGACACAGACATTCTGCTGCAAGTTCGCCTGAAACAACAGTTACAGTTCTCCATAGAACTTTATTAGCACCAATTGTCTTCTCCTACTTCATTAATGAAAAATCTGTATTCACTAAAGACACATTTTACCTGTGAGTTGAACATTTTGAGAATGAAACATCAGTCCAGGAGGAGAAAGAAGCAGATTTCTATAATTAGATAGATTACAAAGTTTCTTATTTTCACATGTACTATTGATTTCTGAAAAAATATATACCGGTATATAATGACGGTTATACTTTACCAGGATTGTGGATTCACATGAGACAAAGTGATTGGAGCCTGTGGCATCATGTGCATAAGTAGACGAGAAGGAAGGATACTGAGACTTTGTGGTGAATTGACAGATAATGGTTTGGCTGCCATCCATCATTTGCTTCCACTATCCTAGTGCAGATGCCGCTGTCCGTCCGTTATGTTATATTCAGATTTATCCTTTAACAACTCACAAGGCTGCAAAAGTGTTTACATTCCGGAATATATCTGGACCATTGAAATCATTAAATACTTTATCGAAAAACAATTTGCATAAAAAGTCATTTTGGAAATTTAGATTTAGGTATCTTCTACAAAATCTGGATATCAGTAATTCTTCAGGATTTAGAGCTGAAATCTGCTGGCTCCGTGTCAGCACGGCGCTTTCTCTAGTGATCTCTGTTGTGAGAAGAATACTGGACAGATATAATATGATAAGCTATTCGGGGGGCTAAGCTTGATGACTGCTTCCGGCAGCATTCAGGAGAATTGCAAATGTAGCATTGTTTTTTTAATGCTTTTCTATTCAAATTTTAAGCTGCGTTTTACAGTACCATCTAAGTCTGAGATTTCAGAAATCTCATGCACAGTTTGTTTTTTTCCTGACTGATTTGGAAAACTGCTATTTGCAGCGTTTTTTTCACAGATGGGAAACAATGGGTAAGTGCAAAAACGCTGCTTTTTTGGTGCAAAAACCTAAGGACATTAAATCATGCTTTTTTGGGGAGGGGGACTAAACTTTATCAACATCAACACAATTGACCACAAAAGGCTGCAATAAAAATGCATAAAAAAAGAAGGAAAACTTGCTTTTTGTTATCGTTTTGCCTGCAGAAAAAAATGCCGCAAAAACACAATTTGTGAATATAGTCTAATGCTAGATATTAGGCCTCCTTCACACATCCATGTTTCCAGTACTTGTGGTATCCGTTTTACAGATACCATACATATCCTTTATAACCTATGGTGCTATGCACATGCCTGTGATTTTACATAGAACTTGTGCCTGTGCAAAACATAAGGAGACCTGATGACAAGGGCCAATAAAAGTCTCCGTGAAAAACACATACAGCACGTGGATGTCATCTGTGATTAACATTGCAAAGTATAAGAAGCTTTGTAATTTATTTTTTTTATTCATATCGGAAAAAATACGGATGGTAAAAACGGTCACACGGATGACACCGATACAGTTTTTTCATGTTTTATACGGACGTGTGAAGGAGGCCTAAATCGGGACCAGTCAAGGATCAGCAATACAACTTATTAAACTAGTATGCAACCTCATTATGTAGATGATGTCAGTCTGTGAAATGGTCACTAAAACCAGAAATGCATTACTCAAAACTTGTTGCCAACACATCGGCTTTCATTTTTACATTTTTCCCTTGCACTTTTTCTTTGTTTTATTGCCGTAAGAAGGCTGAAGGCTCGTTTTTTGTGGGTTGAATTGTAGTTTTGAATGTCGCCATTCATTTTACCATACAATGTAATAAAAGACAGGAATGCAAATTCCAAATGAGATGAACTGTTGACAAAATTGCAATTATGCCATTTTGTTTTGGGGCTTGATTTTTACAGTTTACTTTGTATGGGAAAATTTACCTAACATCATGGTTCTTAAGGTTGGTATAATTGTGGCAATACCAAATTGTGTATGTGTGTGTGTATATAGATAGAAAGATAGATATAGAGTACAGACCAAACGTTTGGACACACCTTCTCATTTAAAGATTTTTCTGTATTTTCATGACTATCGGAATTGTACATTCACACTGAAGGCATCAAAACTATGAATTAGCACGTGTGGAATTATATACTTAACAAAAAAGTGTGAAACAACTGAAATTATGTCTTATATTCTAGGTTCTTCAAAGTAGCCACCTTTTGCTTTGATGACTGCTTTGCACACTCTTGGCATTCTCTTGATGAGCTTCAAGATGTAGTCACCGGGAATGGTTTTCAATTCACAGGTGTGCCCTGTCAGGTTTAATAAGTGGGATTTCTTGCCTTATAAATGGGGTTGGGACCATCAGTTGTGTTGTGCAGAAGTCTTGTGGATAAACAGCTGATAGTCCTACTGAATAGACTGTTAGAATTTGTATTATGGCAAGAAAAAAGCAGCTAAGCAAAGAAAAATGAGTGCCCGTCATTACTTTAAGAAATGAAGGTCAGTCAATCTGAAAAATTGGGAAAACTTTGAAAGAGTCCCCAAGTGCTGTGGCAAAAACCATCAAGCGCTACAAACAAACTGGCGCACATGAGGACCGCCCCAGGAAAGGAAGACCAAGAGTCACCTCTGCTTCTGAGGATAAATTTATCCGAGTCACCAGCCTCAGAAATCGCAGGTTAACAGCAGCTCAGATTAGAGACCAGGTCAATGCCACAGAGAGTTCTAGCAGCAGACACCTCTCTACAACAACTGTTAAGAGGAGACTTTGTGCAGCAGGCCTTCATGGTAAAATAGCTGCTAGGAAACCACTGCTAAGGACAGGCAACAAGCAGAAGAGACTTGTTTGGGCTAAAGAACACAAGGAATGGACATTAGACCAGGGGAAATCTGTGCTTTGGTCTGATGAGTCCAAATTTGAGATCTTTGGTTCCAACCACCGTGTCTTTGTGCGACGAAGAATAGGTGAACAGATGGACTCTACATGCCTGGTTCCCACCGTGAAGCATGGAGGAGGAGGTGTGATGGTGTGGGGGTGCTTTGCTGGTGACACTGTTGGGGATTTATACAAAATTGAAGGCAGACTGAACCAGCATGGCTACCACAGCATCTTGCAGCGGCATGCTATTCCATCCGGTTTGCGTTTAGTTGGACCATCGTTTATTTTTCAACAGGACAATGACCCCATACACACCTCCAGGCTGTGTAAGGGCTATTTGACCAAGAAGGAGAGTGATGGGGTGCTACGCCAGATGACCTGGCCTCCACAGTCACCAGACCTGAACCCAATCGAGATGGTTTGGGGTGAGATGGACCGCAGAGTGAAGGCAAAAGGGCCAACAAGTGCTAAGCATCTCTGGGAACTCCTTCAAGATTGTTGGAACACCATTTCCAGTGACTACCTCTTGAAGCTCATCAAGAGAATGCCAAGAGTGTGCAAAGCAGTCATCAAAGCAAACGGTGGCTACTTTGAAGAACCTAGAATATAAGACAAATTTTCATTTGTTTTAAACTTTTTTGCTAAGTATATAATTCCACATGTGTTAATTCATAGTTTCGATGCCTTCAGTGTGAATGTACAGTTTTCATAGTCATGAAAATAAAGAAAAATCTTTACATGAGAAGGTGTGTCCAAACTTTTGGTCTGTACTGTGTATGTGTGTGTGTATATGTGTGTGTGTGTGTGTGTATGTATATATATATATATATATATATATATATATATATATATATATATATATATATATATATATATATATATATATATATAGTGCAGACCAAAAGCCAAAAGTTTGGACATGCCTTCTCATTTGTCTTATATTCTAGGTTCTTCAAAGTAGCCACCTTTTGCTTTGATGACTGCTTTGCACACTCTTGGCATTCTCTTGATGAGCTTCAAGAGGTAGTCACCGGGAATGGTTTTCACTTCACAGGTGTGCCCTGTCAGGTTTAATAAGTGAGATTTTTTGCCTTATAAATGGGGTTGGGACCATCAGTTGTGTTGAGCAGAAGTCTGGTGGATACACAGCTGATAGTCCTACTGAATAGACTGTTAGAATTTGTATTATGGCAAGAAAAAAGCAGCTAAGTAAAGAAAAATGAGTGGCCACCATTAGTTTAAGAAATGAAGGTCAGTCAATCCGAAAAATTGGGAAAACTTTGAAATAGTCCCCAAGTGCAGTGGCAAAAACCATCAAGCGCTACAAAGAAACTGGCGCACATGAGGACCACCCCAGGAAAGGAAGACCAAGAGTCATCATTGCTTCTGAGGATAAGTTTATCCGAGTCACCAGCCTCAGAAATCGCAGGTTAACAGCAGCTCAGATTAGAGACCAGGTCAAGGCCACACAGAGTTCTAGCGGCAGACACATCTCTACAACAATTGTTAAGAGTTTGTCTCCTTAGTAATCTTGAATCTACAGTCATCTAATAAGATTATACTATATACTGTAATACAACAACAGTATTCCAGTATTTATAGTGAAAATATTGGTGTCTTGCAATCGTGTTGCAGGAAGGCTGATGGGAGCTTGTGTATGCACGCACTGTCATGAGCAGCATATAAATGATTAATAGCAGCGATCAGAGCTCAGCGTCTCCAAGCTGCTGCTATTAGAGACAAATTGCAGCCAGCATCTACCGTGTGCAGAGGAAGGTTCACTCTAGAAATCACTACACACGCGGATGCTCATGTACATCAATTTGCTCCATGGTGTTAAGGTTCACGTAGAAATGACTAGCTTTGCATACCAGCCTCCCACAATGTGCAGTCCTGTCTGCTATAATACATCAGTATGTTTTAGCTACTTGATCTGCTTTATGTGACGACTTGCTTTCTGACTTCTTCATATTTAGCCGATTAGTTTTAAACTGAAGCTTCTCTTTAAATCAGAAAAACAAAGATTAGATTAGCAATTTCCCCTAAGTAGCGTTGTTTATTCCTGCCGCTATGTGTTATCTATTAGGTCCATGCAGCGATAACTTTCTCTGGAGTTCAGTTTTAGCTCATTAAGCTGAGTGAAATAATTAGTTGCTCAAGTAATGTTCTTGCAGGAAATGTGTGCATTAAATTAAAATATGGCAGGATCTGAACAACTTGGTTTTCTGTGCTCTGCGCAGCATCTGTGGATTGTGCTCAGTTTTCCTGAACGCGCTGTGATATCCTAGTCTGGTTCTTTTCCCTTTTTTTCTCTGTATCTATGCCCTTTTCCATCCAAGTTCAGAACTTTGTCTTTGGGGTCTGAGCTCCAATTTGCATGGTTGAGGGTCTTAAGATTGGATACTTTCTGGGTGAGGGTCTTGAGATTGGATACTTTCTGGGTGAGGGTCTTGAGATTAGATACTTTCTGGGTGAGGGTCTTGAGATTGGATACTTTCTGGGTGAGGGTCTTGAGATTGGATACTTTCTGGGTGAGGGTCTTGAGATTGGATACTTTCTGGGTGAGGGTCTTGAGATTGGATACTTTCTGGGTGAGGGTCTTGAGATTGGATACTTTCTGGGTGAGGGTCTTGAGATTGGATACTTTCTGGGTGAGGGTCTTGAGATTGGATACTTTCTGGGTGAGGGTCTTGAGATTGGATACTTTCTGGGTGAGGGTCTTGAGATTGGATACTTTCTGGGTGAGGGTCTTGAGATTGGATACTTTCTGGGTGAGGGTCTTGAGATTGGATACTTTCTGGGTGAGGGTCCTGAGATTGGATACTTTCATTTAGGCAAATGAATGACATCCTGTTCCACTCAAAGACTATTGTAAGAGTAAAGACTGAATCTTTTTTGCCTTGAATGTCCATGAGCCATGTAAGAGGTTTGCTCGCAATGTTCTCTCCAATTTGGTTCTCTCTTTATCTGCAAGAGTACAGAGCTTCAACATAATCGTAGGGGGGCCTGCATGGATGGTAAATTACATAGTCATCTACTGCACAGAAAACATATCAGGCTTTTGCTTTTCATGAAATAACTGCTGAATGGCAGAATCACTTCTCTTAAAGGGAATCTGTCAACATGATTTTACTGTTGATGCTAGTGGTAAAGCCTTATAGGTCTTAGAGCAACAATACAAATAATACATGTTTTGTAGTAACCCTATGTGCCAACGCTGAGAAATCGAGCTTTAGGCCTCAAGCAAATTAGGCTGGAAGTGCATTGTGGGCGTGTCTAAGTCCTTCGAGACATTGACACGCCCATTCCTGATGCACTTCCTGGAAAACTTACATGTGGCTTCAAAGCTTGATTTCTCAGCACTGGTACATCAGATCACTACAAAACAGGAATCATTTTTATTGTTGTAGTGGGACCTATGTAGTCATGCCACTAGTTTGTCTAGTAAAATCGTCCAAATACATTCCCTTTAAAAATATTTTGTCGTAATGGCCATTGAGCTGTGCAGCATGAAGGTGGGATGAGATGAGCATTGCAGTCATTCCTCCGGGTTTCCATCACACCTTGTTTCCTGTATCTTTTATAAGCAAACAGAATAGAAATACTTTGGTTTACATTTTTCCATCAGTGTATGCTAAAATGTTTTGTTTTTTTCCTGAGGTATACAATTGCCATTAAGTAGCACTGGGTAATTTTGGAAAGTGCTTCCTCCGTGTAATTCCTAGATCACCATGGCTTTTATACAGATTGTTTAGAGAGCAGATGATAAAACAGCGTGAACTTCAGTATTTAGGGGATCTTGCTGATCGGAGATTAATTTGATTTATAACATCGGGGCTGTTGTAGACTCAAGGCTCCTTAATGATAATATACTGCAGCATGTGGAGGGGGTGCAGAGCGGCTGCATTGTGGAAAGGCAATAATCCAGATAACGGCTCGCCACGGATGACAATACTTTAACTTTGAAGAAAACATTATCATATTGAATATTTACTGGCTTCACATCCGCACATTCTCCAGATATAAATATTTATGTCCATTGCATTCTGAAGTCTTCTTGGCCAGAAAATCCATATCTCGCTTTAGCTCTGATGACTGATTTACAACGCAATGACAATGCTCTGTAATATTGCTCCATGGTGGTCGTTTTTCGTTAAAAATTTGACAGCAGTATATCTTAAAAACTCAAAATGGAATAATAAAATGAATATACTGATCTAGTCTGCTGGGAAAGTGACTTCCATATTGGAGATGTTGCCTCCATCATCTGTACAACTGTATGGGGTCTTGTGTGTCTGATATAGGTATATTACATTTTGAGCCCTATTAAAGACAGAGACCAAAGACCCCCATTCATTGAAATCATCGGGATGTGTATGGGAACAGGGGGATGTCCCAGCTCACCCCTGACAGATGATATCAGGGGAGATGAGCATCGGCCAGTTTACATTTAAATTAATTGTCCACTACATTTTTAATTATAAAAATGGGCCCACACAAACCTGCCTGCTAGTCCTCAGCCATTACTCGGCTGCGCTGCCAGTGTTCCCCGCTGGTATCGCCACCCCCTCTTCTGGTGGTGTATGTTATGACTGTTGCAGCCAGTTGCTGATTGCCTGCAGTGGTCATATGATGCCCAAGCCTAAAGAGAGAACTAGGAGACAGTCTTTCTGCTCAGATGGAGCGTCACTGCTGCAGCCAATCGGTGGCCACTGTTTTTTTGTTTCTTTTCTCCCTTTTTAAGAACTACGGGCGCATTTTTAAAATCTAAAGATGTAGGGTACAACCTTTTTAAGGAACCCCCCCCCCCCCCTTCCTGGCGTTTTTAACTAAGAGAGCCAACTTGTGCATCACTAATGCTGCATTCCATGAAGGTGGCTCCTTTTTTGGGGGGCCCCTTCCAACGCTGCAATATCACTCTTTATAATTTGCCCGCCATAAGTTCCCATCATGTGATGTGATTCAAAGGGCAGTGCAAACTGCGCATGCCCGAAAAAGGAACTTCCAGCTCAGGCGCCGGGGACGTTAATGAAGGCAGGGGAGGCTGCGCCTGGCGCACGGAGGGGCCGAGTGATGGCTGGGAGGCGTTTGTGTCCGGGGGGGAAAAGACGTGCCCCCCAGACAGACTAAAAGTATTACAGGCAAATTATAAAAAGTGATATTGCAGCGTTGGAAGGGACCCAAAAAAAAGAGCCACCTTCACAGAATGCAGTATTAGTGCTGCACATGGTGGCTTTTTTAGTTAAAAACGCCAGGGGGGGGGTGACAAGTTCCCTTTAAATCCTCAATCTTTTCGTTTTTCCTGACAGATAAGACATGATGTCTGGCATCAGCTTACTCTGCGCTCAATCGGTTCAAAATGTCGCACAGCTCACGTTAAATATTTGTACCAAACAAAGAGAAATCCTTTTTTTTTCGTTGAGGCCAAGATAGATATTGCTGAAGCAGATTGTTGTAGGTCAGCGTACAACTGGTTTTTGGGAGGAAAAGGTGAACAGAGCTTTCGGGACAGTGGCATGGCGCTTTCCTAGTTGCGGTGCTACTTGACTTTAGTGATTGACGTTATTTACAGTTTTTGGACCCCCACCATTCATCCATTGGTGGCATATACTAGAATCATGCTGCTAATATCATTTTACCATCCAGGAAAGTGGTCACTGACAATCACGGGCACGACTCTTCACTTGTGCTTTGCACCTAGATAGCAGTATACATATATTTTTCATATGACTTAATGTCCAAAGTACAATAGTTAAACGGACAGATTATGGTTTATATGGGTTATGTGAGTTACCTGTAGGCAGAGTATAATTTGTGTAGAACTAGAATTATATAGGGTCGTCTGACATAAGGACAGCCTTATTGCTTCGATAGTAGGTCGTGTAGATTTCTAGCCTCAAAAGCCAATGTTTAGCTACCGTGTTATCTTACCAATAAAGTGATATTACTGTAGTAATGCTCTTTTTATTTTATGGCTTTTCCAGCTTTATGATTTCTTACTTTCTTACTTACGTTGCTTGTGACAGTATATGAGGACAGCCCTCTACGACGTGGTCACCGATGCACAGTACTCTGCTGCAGGATATGATGATTCTGCAGAATTATACGACCCTGCGTAGAGGATCTGGGGGCTACGATGTGCCACATTACACAGCGAATTAGCCATTAAGACTTGATGGAAATCTCTTGCTGTTTAGGGAGATGGTTGCCAACATTTTTTTTTTATGTATGTATTGTTAATGACTGAAACAAGCATTGTAATGGTCGTCTTTACACATGGAATCGTGCCTGGAGCAAGGAAATGTTTCTGGATGATAAAGAATTGCTAATTTTCTGGTCATTTAATGTTACCGTGTTTGCAAAAGGTCCCTTGTCACTCCATTACACCTGACCGTATGCTTACACAAGATACCTGGCTGTAAAGAGTTACAAGCCTTGCAGACCGTAAATGTAGGTGCCTATTTGAAGCCTTTTTTTGTTTTCCCAGTTGGAGCTATGTAAATTATCTGGCAAAGGTAGAAAATGTGTATTTCAGGGAGCCATTCTCTGCTTAACGCATAGGCACACAGGCTTTTCTTGCTTCATAGTGTTTTAAATGATCCATCTGGTAAAAGATTCTGGAAAGGCAGCCTCCTCCCGTCATTACATTTGATTTAGTTTGAGTGTTGCTTTTATAATTAAATTGAAGGTTTCTTTTTGGCGGTGCTTTAAAGAATATATATAATAAATATATACAGAGTACAGACCAAAAGTTTGGACACACCTTCTCATTTAAAGATTTTTCTGTATTTTCATGACTATGAAAATTGTACATTCACACTGAAGGCATCAAAACTATGAATTAACACGTGGGATTATATATTTAACAAAAAAGTGTGACTACCTCTTGAAGCTCGTCAAGAGAATGCCAAGAGTGTGCAAAGCAGTCATCAAAGGAAAAGGTGGCTACTTTGAAGAACCTAGAATATAAGACATAATTTCAGTTGTTTCACACTTTTTTGTTAAGTATATAATTCCACATGTGTTAATTCATAGTTTTGATGCCTTCAGTGTGAATGTACAATTGTTATAGTCATGAAAATACAGAAAAATCTTTAAATGAGAAGGTGTGTCCAAACTTTTGGTCTGTACTGTATATATATTCGGGAAACATGTTAAGTGTTCTATAGTTTTGCTAACTCCTGAAATGCAGGGAAGCAAACTTACGATGTTCAAGTCAACTTGTGAACAGGTTTTATTTTAAAAGGACCCACGCACAAGACTTTTTGGGTGGGAGATTGTCTGTAAAGTTATTCCTCTGTTAGATTAGACAAAATGTGATTATTTTATTTGGAATAATAAAAGTCTTTGGCTGCAGTCACATTGTGTTCTGTGTCCCTGTTGGGACATATATCCGAAATCCCCCACAAAACTGGGTCTGGGCGTATGCGCCAATAGCCTGTAATGGTGACGGCAGAGCTAACTCAGTCTACTGCGTCTGTGTCCGCATCCTGTAGGCCTACACTTCCAAAAGAAGTGCATACAGACCCCTTTTTGCAGGTGATTTCGAACGTATGCCCCTACAGGGACACAGAACGCATTTTGAAAGCACCCTCCAGCGGGTTTTTTTTACCGCTGGAGTGGTGCCACTAATCTAAGTAATCTAAGTTCCGTGACACTTAGGGTACCGTCACACAGTGGCATTTTTATCGCTACGACGGCACGATTCGTGACGTTCTAGCGATATCGTTACGATCTCGCAGTGTCTGACACGATACTGCGATCAGACACCCTGCTGAGAATCGTACATCGTAGCAGATCGTTTGAAACTTTCTTTCGTCGCTGGATCTCCCGCTGTCATCGCTGGATCGTTGTGTGTGACAGCGATGCGTTCGCTGGTAACCAGGGTAAACATCGGGTTACTAAGCGCAGGGCCGCGCTTAGTAACCCGATGTTTACCCTGGTTACCAGCGTAAAAGTAAAAAAAAACAAACCGTACATACTCACCATCTGATGTCCGTCAGGTCCCTTGCCGTCTGCTTCCTGCTCTGTCTGTCTGCCGGCCGGAAAGTGAGAGCAGATCACAGAGGTGACGTCACCGCTGCGCTCTGCTCTCACTGTACGGCTGCACTCAGTCAGAGCAGGAAGCAGACGGCAAGGGACCTGACGGACATCAGATGGTGAGTATGTACGGTTTGTTTTTTTTTACTTTTACGCTGGTAACCACGGTAAACATCGGGTTACTAAGCGCGGCCCTGCGCTTAGTAACCCGATGTTTACCCTGGTTACCAGCGAACCTCGGCATCGTTGGTCGCTGGAGAGCGGTCTGTGTGACAGCTCCCCAGCGACCACACAACGACTTACCAACGATCACGGCCAGGTCGTATCGCAGGTCGTGATCGTTGGTAAATCGTATAGTGAGACGGTACCCTTAGTCTCATACTTACCAGCCACCGTTGTCTTCTGTTCTCATCACCGCTCTGGTTGGTCTTCTGCAGGTTATCACGTGCTGGATCGCTCCAGTGTTTGCTGAAGTCGCAACTCAATGTAAGTCTGTAAGAGCCAGAACAAGGATCTCATAGACTTGCATTGACAGCAGTTGACCATCACTGTGAAGCGAATCAAAAGAACATCAAGGGGCAAGGCTAATGACCCCAATAGTAGACATGCGAGAAATGCAATTTTATCTACTTCTTACACAGTACAACAAAAGGTCATTTAAGAACTGTGGTTTAATTTACTTACACCCCATACACATTAGATGGTCGTGGGCCGACTGATACTAATGACGTTATTGCGTTTGTGTCCAAGAAAAGCAAGAAGAAAATAAATTTAATTTACAGATTTATATATAGACACACATACAGAGTATGTCCTGTTATTATCTTAAATCTGTCATCGGTAGATGTCCCTTTCCCCAGGCCCGCCACGTTTTATATTTTTGAAGTGCCAAGCAGCATAAAAACAAAGCGAGTTGCAAAGTTTTGTACAACAGACATACTCGAAATTTGCAACATTTTTCTTGTAAAAAAAAAAAAAAAAAAAAAAATAAGAATTTGCTTCTCATGCTTATGGAAGAAATTTAGGTCCATATTCATGTTTTGTTGTTTTAATCCTAAGCTATAAAGGTTAGTTTAAAGTTTGGAAAAGTACAGCGAGAAGTGAGAATAGATTGACAGCTATATGTATTTACGCCGATTTGTTAGCAACAAAACTAGAAAAGAGCACAAATTTGAAGCTAAAAGTTTCAATTTTCTCTTTATATTTCTTGGGGACTGGCATATGAGATGTCTATCTTCCTAAATGTAGGCCTGATGTTTATAATGTGCTAGGAAAATAAGTAATTGGGGAAAGGTTGTATGGAGATTGTTATCCTAAAATTTGGTAACGTGATCAGAATTACAAGATGATTGGATATTCGGATAGTTGACTAGTCATTTTCTGTATGGCATGAGGACCTTTTTTGTCTGTATAGTTTTATATTTATTACATCTACCTTTTTCTTCATATTCAGACTCTTTAAGGAGAAGAAAAAAGACATCAAAAAAGGACATCACTAGAGAGAAAGCCTCAAGAAAAGAAAAAAGTAAAGAAAAAACAAGGAAATCAAGTTCCAGAAAAGAAGCTTCTGAAGAGAGGGATAAAGAAAAGCCACGTCACAAAGACAAACACAGTGACAGACAGTCCAGCAGATCAGACAAGAACTCTAAACACTCGTCACATTCAAGAAGCTCCCGCAGATGATCCATTCTAGTACATTACTATTGATTTTTCTTTTTTTTTTTCTTACTCCTCTTGTAATATAAGGCTTTATAAGTGGTGAAGTAACTTTTAACAAGCAGTTTGTTTTTCCTGTTTTTTTTTTTTCCTTGGTTTTAGAGGCCCCCCAAATTCACATCTTAGCTGGAGACTCCTGAGACTGAGCTGTGCTATATTAATGGACATTAAAGCTAAATAAAAGCTGTATTTTAGCAGCTGTGATATGAAATCTTCACTTTGTTTTTGAACCTTATTTTTTGTGTCTATTAAAAAGTGAACTTTTCTAAAATCTGTCAAGTTTGATCATCTTTTTCTTACTTCAGATCAATCTATTTCATTCCCTCATTGTAAATATGTTCTGAGTAGTGATGGGCGAACCCAAGCAGTAAAGTTCAGGATCCATATTGCCGTGCACATACCCAGTACAAGGACTTCTCACGGGAGTCCTTGTTACTGTTCGGGTTCCACAGCCCGAACAAAGCTTGATGAAAGGTTGTAGCGCAGCCCATCAACAAGATTTTCCAGTGTGGGCACTTCCGACTCAGTCACAGCTATGTTAAGTATCGGCATGGTAGTGATTGGTTGAAGCAATATGTAAAAAGAAAAAAAAAAAAAACGATGTGGGGTACCCTTTATTTTTTATAATAAGCGCAGGTAAAACAGCTGCATTCTGCAGCCTTCAGCTGTCTCGTTATCTACTGGTTATCAAAAATAGAGGGGGCCCCCATGCCATTGTTTTTAATTATTTAAATCATTTTAGAAAACTGCGTGGGGTCCCCCTTATTTTTGATATCCAACCAAGGTAAAGCAGACAGTGGGGGCTTGTATTCTCAGGCTAGGAAGGTCCATGGATATTTGGCCCTCCCCATCCTAAAAAATAGCAGCCCAAAACCACCCCAGAAAAGGAACATCCATTAGATGCGGATGCCCTAATTCTTTCACGTTGCCTGGCTCTTCACGCTTGCCCTGGTGCTTTTGTAAGTGGGGTAATATTTAGGGGTTGATGTCAGCTGTGTAATGTCTGCTGACATCAAGCCCAGGGTTAGTAATGGAGATGTGTCTATAAGACACCCCCAGTACTAACCCCGTAGTCAAAAGCAATAAACACACACACACAGAAAAGTAATTGTAAAAAGCACTCCCCGACCCTTTTTTATCCATTAATTTATTAAAGAAATAAAATAATCCAAAGACGTCTGCCATAAATCAATCCCGCAACGACCCCAACTCTGCTACATCTGAATGTAGTGCTGAGCGGTGACACCTGTAACGTGACCACTCTGCACGGCCGCCAGATCACAATGACGGTAGCGTGTGAATCCGGCTGCTGCAATGAGCGTTGGCATCGGTAAGCTTACCGCAGTTAATTGACTATGAAATGTCATAACTAGCGTTGAGCGATACCTTCCGATACTTGAAAGTATCGGTATCGGATAGTATCGGCCGATACCTGAAAAATATCGGATATCGCCGATACCGATACCCGATACCAATACAAGTCAATGGGACTCAAGTATCGGAAGGTATCCTGGATGGTTCCCAGGGTCTGAAGGAGAGGAAACTCTCCTTCAGGCCCTGGGATCCATATTCATGTAAAAAATAAAGAATTAAAATAAAAAATATGGATATACTCACCCGTCCGGCGGCCCCTGGACCTTACCGCTGTTAACCGGCAGCCTCCGTTCCTAAGAATGAGGAGTTTAGGACCTTAGATGACGTCGCGGCTGACGTCGCGGCTTGTGATTGGTCGCGTGACCGCTCATGTGACCGCTCACGCGACCAATCACACGCCGCGACGCCATCGCAGGTCCTAAACTCCTCATTCTTAGGAACGGAGGCTGCCGGTTAACAGCGGTAAGGTCCAGGGGCCCCCGGACGGGTGAGTATATCCATATTTTTTATTTTAATTCTTTATTTTTTACATGAATATGGATCCCAGGGCCTGAAGGAGAGTCTCCTCTCCTCCAGACCCTGGGAACCATACACTGGGAACTTCCGATTTCCGATATCACAAACATATCGGAACTTGGTATCGGAATTCCGATACCGCAAGTATCGGCCGATACCCGATACTTGCGGTATCGGAATGCTCAACACTAGTCATAACCTTACTGATGTCACTGCTCGTAGTATGACAAAAATCTCACACAAGCGGTGATGTCAGTAAGGTGACCGCAGTTTATCAGCTATGAACTGCGATAACCTTACTGCTGTCAGGACTTATCGCAGCAGCCGGATTGACACGCTACTGTAATTGTGTTCCAGATGCTGTGCTGAGCGGTCACATTATTGATGTCACCGCTCAGCACTGAATCCAGATGTAGATTTGGGGATTGTAGTGGGATGGATTTACAGCAGATCCCTTTGCATTATTTTTATTTAAAGGTAATAAATGCATAAAAGAGTCAGGGAGTACTGTTTATAATTAAAGGACTTTTCTCTGTGTGTGTTTATTGCTTTTTACTACGGTGTTAGTAATGGGAGTGTCTTATAAATCCTCTCCATTATAAACCCCTGGGCTTGATGTTGGCGGACATTACACAGATGACATCAACCCCAAAGCCATTAACCTGCTTGCCAATGCACCAGGGGAGGTGGGAAGAGCCAAGGCTAAGCGCCAGAATTGGTCAGTCTAATAGGTGCCCCATTTCTGGGGGGGTGCTTTCCAGCCTGTTAATATTGGCCTGCAGCTGTTTGGTTAGCCTTTGCTGGTTCTAAAAAAATAGGTGGGACCCCACGTCATCTTTCTGTGGGGGTGGGGAACTTTTTAATAAGCAGTAAAGTGTACCATACAGTTAGGCTATGTTCACACGCTGCGGTTTTTGCTGCGGATCCACAGCGGATTTGCAGCTGCGGATCCGCAGACGTTTTCCATGCAGGGTACAGTACAATGTTACCCAATGGAAAACCAAATCCGCTGTTCCCACGTTCCATTTTTCCGCTGGAAAATCCGCGCTGATTTTCTGCTGAAAAAATAAGTAGCATGTCACTTCTTTCTGCAGATTCCGCAACTGTTTTCCACCTGCACCAATAGGAAAGTGCAGTTGAAAAACCGCAGTGGAATCTGCAGGAGAAACCGCACAAAAAACCGCAGGGAACTCCACCGCGGTTTAGCACTGCGGGATTTCCAAATCAGGACCTGAAAAATCCGCAGAAAAAAAAGGATGGTGTGAACAAGCCCTTAAGGTATTATTAATAGGCTTGGAAGATCCATAGATATTGGCCCCTTCCCAGAATAATAACACCAGTTCACAGAGGTCTGCTTTCCCTTGGCTAGTTATGAATGAATTTATCAGTATTTTTTATTTATTAGTAATAAATTTTAAAAAATGGCGTGCGGCCCCTTTATTTTTAACAACCAGCTGATTGAAAGCACACAGCTGCAGGCTTATATTAATAGGCTGGGAATGCACTATTCCACGTCCATCTTCTTTGTCTCAGATGCCTGTTTATAGCAGTAAAGCTACCGCTATGAACAGGCACCAGCTGTTGAATGCGCATCATCATCTAATGCTCTGGACGTTACTAGTGAGAGCAGGCGACGCTGATGACAGTAGTAGTCATCATCTGGCGCCTGATCGGCGGTAAACTTGTCAAATGTGCTGATTTACACGCTATCCTCTGTGTGACGGCGTGGAAACCAGCAGCGGTCCGCGATACCAAATGGCTGACTGGTGGTGACATCAGTAAGGATATCACCGGTAAGAGCCACTTTTTACCACGTCACACACGGGACCGCTTTAAAGATTTTTCTGTATTTTCATGACTATGAAAATTGTACATTCACACTGAAGGCATCAAAACTATGAATTAACACATGTGGAATTATATACTTAACAAAAAAGTGTGAAACAACTGAAATTATGTCTTATATTCTAGGTTCTTCAAAGTAGCCACCTTTTGCTTTGATGACTGTTTTGCACACTCTTGGCATTCTCATGATGAGCTTCAAGAGGTAGTCACCGGAAATGGTTTTCACTTCACAGGTGTGCCCTGTCAGGTTTAATAAGTGGGATTTCTTGCCTTATAAATGGGGTTGGGACCATCAGTTGTGTTGTGCAGAAGTCTGGTGGATACACAGCTGATAGTCCTACTGAATAGACTGTTAGCTGCTTTTTTTTGCCATAATACAAATTCTAAGTAAAGAAAAACTAGTGGCCATCATTACTTTAAGAAATGAAGGTCAGTCAGTCCGAAAAATTGGGAGAACTTTGAAAGTGTCCCCAATTGCAGTGGCAAAAACCATCAAGCGCTACTAAGAAACTGGCTCACATGAGGACCGCCCCAGGAAAGGAAGACCAAGAGTCACCTCTGCTTCTGAGGTTAAGTTTATCAGAGTCACCAGCCTCAAATCGCAGGTTAACAGCAGCTCAGATTAGAGACCCGGTCAATGCTACACAGAGTTCTAGCAGCAGACACATCTCTACAACAACTATTAAGAGGAGACTTTGTGCAGCAGGCCTTCATGGTAAAATAGCTGCTAGGAAACCACTGCTAAGGACAGGCAACAAGCAGAAGAGACTTGTTTGGGCTAAAGAACACAAGGAATGGACATTAGACCAGTGGATATCTGTGTTTTGGTCTGATGAGTCCAAATTTGAGATCTTTGATTCCAACCACCGTGTCTTTGTGCGACACAGAAAAGGTGAACGGATGGACTCTATATGCCTGGTTCCCACCGTGAAGCATGGAGGAGGAGGTGTGATGCTGTGGGGGTGCTTTGCTGGTGACACTGTTGGGGATTTATTCAAAACTGAAGGCATACTGAACCAGCATGGCTACCACAGCATCTTGCAGCGGCATGCTATTCCATCCGGTTTGCGTTTAGTTGGACCATCGTTTATTTTTCAACAGGACAATGACCCCAAACACAACTCCAGGCTGTGTAAGGGCTATTTGACCAAGAAGGAGAGTGATGGGGTACTACACCAGATGACCTGGCCTCCACAGTCACCAGACCTGAACCCAATCGAGATGGTTTGGGGTGAGCTGGACCGCAGAGTGAAGGCAAACGGGCCAACAAGTGCTAAGCATCTCTGGGAACTCCTTCAAGATGGTTAGAAGACCATTCCCGGTGACTACTTCTTGAAGCTCATCAAGAGAAAGCCAAGAGTGTGCAAAGCAGTCATCAAAGCAAAAGGTGGCTACTTTGAAGAGCCTAGAATATAAGACATAATTTCAGTTGTTTCACATTTTTTTGTTACATATATAATTCCACATGTGTTAATTCATAGTTTTGATGCCTTCAGTGTGAATGTACAATTTTCATAGTCATGAAAATACAGCAAAATCTTCAAATGAGAAGGTGTGTCCAAATTTTTGGTCTGTAACACTGTGTGTGTGTGTGTATATATATATATGTGTATATATATATATATATATATATACACTCACTGGCCACTTTATTAGGTACACCTGTCCAACTTCTTGTTAACACTTAATTTCTAATCAGCCAATCACATGGCGGCAACTCAGTGCATTTAGGCATGTAGACATGGTCAAGACAATCTCCTGCAGTTCAAACCGAGCATCAGTATGGGGAAGAAAGGTGATTTGAGTGCCTTTGAACGTGGCATGGTTGTTGGTGCCAGAAGGGCTGGTCTGAGTATTTCAGAAACTGCTGATCTACTGGGATTTTCACGCACAACCATCTCTAGGGTTTACAGAGAATGGTCCGAAAAATAAAAAAAATCCAGTGAGCGGCAGTTCTGTGGGCGGAAATGCCTTGTTGATGCCAGAGGTCAGAGGAGAATGGGCAGACTGGTTCGAGCTGATAGAAAGGCAACAGTGACTCAAATCGCCACCCGTTACAACCAAGGTAGGCCTAAGAGCATCTCTGAACGCACAGTGCGTCGAACTTTGAGGCAGATGGGCTACAGCAGCAGAAGACCACACCGGGTACCACTCCTTTCAGCTAAGAACAGGAAACTGAGGCTACAGTTTGTACAAGCTCATCGAAATTGGACAATAGAAGATTGGAAAAACGTTGCTTGGTCTGATGAGTCTCGATTTCTGCTGCGACATTCGGATGGTAGGGTCAGAATTTGGCGTAAACAACATGAAAGCATGGATCCATCCTGCCTTGTATGGAGCATCTTTGGGATGTGCAGCCGACAAATCTGCGGCAACTGTGTGATGCCATCATGTCAATATGGACCAAAATCTCTGAGGAATGCTTCCAGCACCTTGTTGAATCTATGCCACGAAGAATTGAGGCAGTTCTGAAGGCAAAAGGGGTCCAACCCGTTACTAGCATGGTGTACCTAATAAAGTGGCCGGTGAGTGTATAATATATTATGTGTGTGTGTTTTGCCAAACCCAACGGACCCGAACCTCCACGGGTCCTCATATCTCTAGTTCTGGGACCACAATTGTAACTAAACATCAGGGCAAGTCACTTCCACAATCTGTGAGCAGCTCATAGAGCTCCTTCAAGAGTCTTGTACAGTACACCTATTGTACAGTGAAGCTATATTAGCGCCTCCTCTGCTGATGTCCATTTGAATAACTCATCCTGACCTATCTTGTGTACAATTTAGCACTGGATGAAAACCGGACAGTACATGTGGCAGATCTACAGGGTAGTACACACCTGGAGCACAAAAATAGAGCTATATGGTACATGTAGAATATGATCAATTTTAAAGCAAACTAGAATAGCCCTACAGATCAGAAATCACCTGAAAAGCCATAACAACTTGGGAGGGAGCTGATACAATGCCCCACTTCTGAGGATGATTTTCTGCCATGTTCCCAATGACTGGTTATAAAATGTACAGTGGGGTACGGAAAGTATTCAGACCGCTTTACATTTTTCACTCTTTTTCATTGCAGCCATTTGGCAAATTCAAAAAAGTTAATTTTTCTCCACATTAATGTACACTCTGCAACCCATCTTGACTGAAAAAAAAAACAAATGTAGTATTTTTTGCAAATTTAATAAAAAAGAAATACTGAAATATCACATGATCATAAGTATTCAGACCCTTTGGTCA
Source organism: Ranitomeya variabilis (assembly GCF_051348905.1). NCBI lineage: Eukaryota > Metazoa > Chordata > Amphibia > Anura > Dendrobatidae > Ranitomeya > Ranitomeya variabilis. The sequence continues at coordinate 194,970,450 of NC_135238.1, forward strand.
GACACTCATATTTAAGTCACATGCTGTCCATTTCCTTGTGATCATCCTCGAGATGGTTCTACTTCATTGGAGTCCAGCTGTATTTACGGTAATTAAACTGATAGGACTTGGTTTGGAAAGGCACACGCCTGTCTATATAAGACCTCACAGCTCACAGTGCATGTCAGACCAAATGAGAATCATGAGGTCAAAGGAACTGGCAAAGGAGCTCAGAGACAGAATTGTGGCAAGACACAGTGGCCTCCATAATCCTTAAATGGAAGAAGTTTGAGACCACCAGAAGTCTTCCTAGACCTGGCTGTCCTGCCAAACTGAGCAATCGTGGGAGAAGAGCCTTGATGAGAGAGGTAAAGAAGAACCCCAAGATCACTGTGGCTGACCTCCAGAGATGCAGTAGGGAGATGGGAGAAAGTTACACAAAGTCACTGCAACCCTCCACCAGTCAGTCCTTTATGGCAGAGTGGCCCGATGAAAGTCTCTCCTCAGTGCAAGACATATGAAAGCCCACATAGAGTTTGTTAAAAAACAAATGAAGGTCTTGCAGACTATGAGAAATAAGGTTCTCTGGTCTGATGAGACGAAGATATGCTTTTTTGGTGAAAATTCTAAGCGGTATGTGTGGAGAAAACCAGGCACTGCTCATCACCTGCCCAATACAATCCCAACAGTAAAACATGGTGGCAGCATCATGCTATGGGGGTGTTTTTCAGCTGCAGGGACAGGACGACTGGTTGCTATTGAAGGAAACATGAATGCGGCCTAGTACAGAGATATCCTGGATGAAAACCTCTTTCAGAGTGCTCTGGACCTCAGACTTGGCCGAAGGTTCACCTTCCAACAAGACAATGACCCTAAGTACACAGCTAAAATAACAAAAGAGCGGCTTCAGAACAACTCTGTCACAATTCTTGACTGGCTTATTGAGTATCTATGGAGAGACCTGAAAATGGCTGTCCACTAACGTTCACCATCCAACCTGACGGAACTGGAGAGGATCTGCAAGGAAGCATGGCAGAGGATCCCCAAATCCAGGTGTGAAAAAGTTGTTGCTTCATTCCCAAAACTCATGGCTGTACTAGCTCAAAAGGTGCTTCTACTAAATACTGAGCAAAGGGTCTGAATACTTATGACCATGTGATATTTCAGTTTTTCTTTTTTAATACATTTGCAAAAAGTACTACATTTCAGGGTTTTTTTCCAGTCAAGATGGGGTGCAGAGTGTACATTAATGAGAAAAAAATGAACTTTTTTGAATTTACCAAATGGCTGCAATGAAACAAAGACTGAAACATTTAAAGGGGTCTGAATACTTTCCATAACCACTGTACATTCAAAGCTTGTACGTTCATTCCCCTCTATGAAATAATGATTATTTAGAAAAAAAAAAATACAAAATAAAACTGGACTCCTCATTGTAGAATATTTTATTGATTTAGAAATATAACTTGTAGCCAAACCCGTTGTCCTTTCATTTCAAACTACTATAATTTAACAAGGCATTTTGGGATCGGAGAGCAAATACAGCAGAATTGTTTATAGGCTCAGGAGGAAGCCTGGGTGTAGAGGTAAGGAAAGTGGATACTGTAAGCCAACGAGAACAGACTTTCAGGAATGGGTCATGTAGTCTTTTCAACCAGCTGATAAAGTCCTTGAATCTGCAAATTTGACCAACGTAATTTATTGGGATTGCAACCTATAGAAACGGATTAGATTTAGGTGCAGCTATAAGGAGACTAATTCGGTTTGTTAGTTTGAGTAGCCCTTCAATAGGCTTGGCTATACCCATCATATCAACTACTAGCAGAATATCTGAAAAGAAGCATACTTCAGTGCCATAGAATTACATGTTGGTATCACAGTGGGAGGCTTCCTTTAAACTCCAATCTCTGCAGTCAAGCTCAGCAGGTTCATCATTAAAGGGAATCTGTCACGAGATTCTATGCTATCCCATCTGAGAGCAGCATAAGGTAGGGACCGAGATGCTGATTCCAGCGATGTATCACTTACTTTACTGGGTGCTGCGGTTTTGATTCAAAACTGTACTACCTGCTGCAGATCTAGCAGTTCTCTGAATGTTGTGCTCTGTATAACCCCACTCACACCACTGATTTGTGTGTTCACTGTGCATAGGCATAAAGCTGCCAACTAGTGGTGAGGCGTTATTGTTCTACCTGGCAGCAGGCCAAGTAATCCTCTAGTGATAATATCCTCCTGATAAAATAATGGTTTTAGAAAAACTATAGCAAGCAGCCGAGGAAGTATCGCACAGCTGGAATCTGGTGACAGATTTCCTCTAAAGTATATGATAGGACTTCACATGATGGCATGCGTTGATCGGTCTAGCCGTAAAATCACTTCTGGAGCACACAAAATGGGACCACATTATTATCATGTCAGCATGATGATATTTGTTTGGAAAAGTGTCTTAGTCACGACCAGAGCAAGTGCGCTGTATAAAGCAAAAAGTGCAGAAAATCTCATTAGAATAAAAAGCTTCTGGCTGAACCTAGATTTTATTAAATAGATCTACAAGTAAATATGGTACATAACACAGAAAATGGAAATACAAAAAACGCAACACAAAGATTATTTTTGTATGTGAAGAATATAACGAATCCAAAAAGTAAATGAAGCATAATGACTGTTATTCTGTGATGAGTGGTATATAAGTTATTACTGTAAGTGATGGGCGTATGCGTGAGGGGAAATTAATGGTAAAACGCCCATGAATAAAAAGTGAGGATTTTCATGTAATGACATTACAGACGTTATGAAAAGAAAATGTATCAGAAAATGACTTATTTCTTAGATCGTCTTCTTGTGTTAAATGTAGTGGTTTTTTCACATCATGTGTCAGATTTGTGCTAGTGACTAGACCCCAAGCAGCATCATAACGTTTGAGGCTTAGTCAAGTGCAGAGGAGCTGAAGATGTCGGGATGCAGAAAAGGCTGGAACGGACATCTGAAGAAGAGTGGAGAGGATCTGTTGTGTGGCAGGACAGGACAGGTGAGGGCCAAGGTGAAGGGAGAATAATTTTTTTTTTTTTTGTAACCTAAATTTTTTGTACAATGGGGTCTAGGGACCTCAGAGCATAATAAAGTCCATTTAATTCACAACAAATAAATTCAATGTGAATAGAATTTCCTCATCAAATTCGAGCAAATTGGGGCTTAGGTCTGAAACCCTGAAAAACGGAATTCGGAAGTTTGTGCTGATGGGACCATTGACTTTAATGATGCAAATGAAATCACTTTTTGCTTTGTCGGATTTCGTGTTCTTGCAGAATCCACCTATTTGTGACGAGCACCAAAACATGATTGACTGTGCCCTCATGAAATAGGCGTTTACTGCTGAAAGTGATGTCCAACAGAGCAGTGACAGTGCCTACGTCTGTATCATTATTGTCAATGGCTCCATAAGCCACTTACAGTGTGCCGACTCGCTGGGCTTTCTCCTTACAGTGCGCTCTCTTACCAGCTCATCACTTCTCATCAGAGGCGAAGAGGGAGCGCACTGTCACTGTGCACCAAAAAAAATGTAGCACAGTGACAAGATCCTACTGATGACATCTCGTTTGCTTTTCCCAGAATACACTGGGGTTATCAAACAAAGCTTCAAACAGGAAGAAGGTAAAAAAAGAGTAGAGAGGGAACGATAGGACTTTTTAATTACAGTATATTAGAAAAGAAATTAGATTATGACTAGTGTCGTGACTGTGTCACAGTCACAACACACTGGCTATCCATGCATGTGCTGTGACAGTGACACAGCTGCGACACATGCAGCTGCAGAGCCGAACAGCCAGCGTGTTCCATGTATCTGTAGAAAGGAGGACGGGGCTGCTGGGCCCAGAACTGCTGGGGCCGAACCTCCTGTTCCTGGGGGAACGCGATTGCAGCCGGAGCGAGCCAGTAACCAGGGTGAAGGGGGCGTGGCCATTCAGTGTGGGGTAAATTGGGTTGCGCGGTAACGGAAGGTCTCTTCCTGCCAAAACGCTGAGGAGGTGCAGACCGTGGCTACTGTGAGGGGAGTGGCAGGACGCAGAGACAGGGCCGCGTCGTGAGAGACTTACCGGTATCGGCGGGTGCGCGGGTGAACATGTGTTAGACAGAGTATCGCACTACGGACTACCATGTGTCGGCTGACACACCAGGAGGTGCACGCCAGGCAGAGCATTGCAGCGCAGCCGCTCAGGCTACATAGGCTGCCCAGAGGGACATGTGACAAGCTGAACTTTGCGGAGCGCTTTATTTCTTCGCTCCGCTGTTATATGAAGTAGGGCTCAGTGGGTAAAACCGGAGACCACCCGTTGCCGCCAGAAGCAGGACCGTGAATAGCACCTGGAGACGCCATGTCGACCGCTGCTGGAATTCCATTACCCATAGGACCTTCACCAAGTGACCAGCTGAGAAGCCACCATTAAGGTACCTTCACACGAAACGACTTTACAACGAGAACGACAACGATCCGTGACGTTGCAGCGTCCTGGCTAGCGATATCGTTGTGTTTGACACGCAGCAGCGATCTGGATCCTGCTGTGATATCGCTGGTCGTTGCTGAAAGTTCAGAACTTTATTTGGTCGTCAGATCGGCGTGTATCGTCGTGTTTGACACCAAAAGCAACGATACCAGCGATGTTTTACGCTGGTAACCAGGGTAAATATCGGGTTACTAAGTGCAGGGCCACGCTTAGTAACCCGATGTTTACCCTGGTAACCAGCGTAAAAGTAAAAATATCAAACAGTACATACTCACCTTCGCGTCCCCTCGCCGTCCGCTTCCTGCTCTGAGCGCCGGCCCTAAAGTGAAAGTAAAAGCACAGCAGTGACGTCACCGCTCTGCTGTTAGGGCCGGCGCTCACACAGTACAGGAAGCGGACGCCGGGGGACGCGCAGGTGAGCATGTACTGTTTGTTATTTTTACTTTTACGCTGGTAACCAGGGTAAACATCGGGTTACTAAGCGCGGCCCTGCGCTTAGCAACCCGATGTTTACCCTGGTTACCCGGGGACCTTGGCATCGTTGGTCGCTGGAGAGCGGTCTGTGTGACAGCTCCCCAGCGACCAAACAGCGACGCTGCAGCGATCGGCATCGTTGTCGCTATCGCTGCAGCGTCGCTTCGTGTGAAGGTACCTTAAGTGAAACTGTTAACTAAAGACTGTTTACTTGACCACCTGTTATACTGTTTAAATTGTTGTATTTCCTGTTTGCCTTTTTATCTCCCTGCAAGGAGATCTTTATTGTTGAGTGATAAAATACAGTTAGGGTATGTGTCCACGTTCAGGTTTGCATCAGGATTTGGTCAGGATTTTTCATCAGTATTTGTAAGCCAAAACCAGGAGTGGGTGATAAATGCAGAAGTGGTGCATATGTTTCTGTTATACTTTTCCTCTAATTGCTCCAGTCCTGGTTTTGGCTTACAAATACTGATGAAAAATCCTGACCAAATCCTGATGCCATCCTGAACGTGGACACATACCCTAAGGGTATGTGTCCATGCTCAGGATGGCCGGCGGTATCGCCGCAGCGGCGAAGCCGCTCGGCGCTAAGCCCCGCCCCCTTTCTGGGATGCGATGGTGCCGGATGTGTACAGTACACATCCGGGATCATCGCACCCCTCGCCATAGGGCCCTGTGATATGCCTTGCGGGGACGCTGCGTCCCTGCAAGGTGTACGGACATGCTGCGATCTGAAAAGACGCGCAGCATGTCCGGAGTCGTAGGGCCGCCGCGTGCGGGTTTCAACAAATCCCCTCCACTATGCTGGAACATCTGGACGCTGCGTGTTTGACGCTGCAGCGTCAAACAAGCAGCGTTTCCTGACAGTGGACACTCACCCTAAGGGTATGTTTCCACGTTCAGTTTTGCTTCAGGCTTTGGTCAGGATTTTATGCAGGTAAAATCCTGACCAAAACTGCACCTGAGGTCACTGGCAGGTCACCTGCGGTGTACCTGCGTGTTTTGCTCATAGTAGCAACATGCTGCGTTTCAAAAAAACGCACCACGCATGCGTTTTCGCGGCAAAAACGCATGCGTTTTTTAACGCATAGTGGAGTCTGGATTTCATGAAATCCCATCCACTATGCTGTAACATCTGGACGCTGCGTTTTTGACGCTGCGGAAAAACGCAGCGTCAAAAACGCAGCGTTTCCTGAACGTGGAAACACACCCTTAGACTTTGCTCTGCAGCATTTGTGTTACTGAGTCCCAGTACCTGCTTATTAGGGTATGTGTCCACATTCAGGATTGCATCAGGATTTGGTCAGGATTTTACATCAGTATTTCTCAGCTAAAACCAGCTTGCCGAATAAGCAGGGACCCAATCAAATTCGCTCATCTCTAAGGCTACGTTCACATTTGCATTGTGCGCCGCAGCGTCGGCGCCGCAACGCACAACGCAAACAAAAACGCAGTTGCGTTATGAACAAAAAAGTCTAGACAATTTTTGCATTTTTTTTGGAAAACGCATGCGTCGTACAACGCACCACGACGCAAGTACTTGCGTCGTCTGCGTTGTCAATGCAAATCAATGGTAAAAAAGGCGCATCGACGACGCAAAAGCGACGCAAACACGACGCATGCGTTTTTTAAAAAGTCGGCGCCGCAAAAAAAATGCAACATGTTGCGTTTGCCGCGCCCTGACAGGTGCGCCCTAACGCCGCATGCGGCGTACGACGCACCAAAACGCATGACAACGCATGTACATGCGGCGCCATGCGGCCCCAATGTTAAAGATAGGGCCGCACGACGCATGCGTTTTGGTGCGGCGACGACGCTGCGGCGCACAACGCAAATGTGAACGTAGCCTAATTATGACATTAACTCGACAGACAAGATTCCAATAAATATTAATTTCGGACCACCCCTTTAAGCTCTGACGAATCCACCGATTAATGAATAAAACATGATATGATATAAAACCTAGCCATATATACACACATCCAACTTCCAAAGAGAATCTTGTTTTCTTGTTTTTTTTTGTGACGTGTTCCAGCTGTTACACTTTTTTTTGTATCCCAAACACAAAATTCCTTATTCCCAGAATTCAGAGACAAACTGTATTGGCAACATAGCAAATCACTCCACCCATTATAATGTATGCTTAAGTAGCAAAAATAACAAGGAACCTTGCCATAAACATAATTATAGTGTATGCTAAATATAGCAGCTGACGAAAATGCCTTATTCTATTTCTGTCCGTAGCCTTTAGTAACCATATAGATGTATTAAAGTGATCGGAATATCTGCAAGCAGCTTCTGTGGCATTATTTCCCAGGCACCTCTCAGGCTACATGAATCAGACCGGAATAAATCAAGACAAAAAACTGTTAATTTTAGTAATGTAATTATATCAATTTTTAAAATTACAAATTAAATTATGCAGAACTTTTGTGTTTTACTTAAACCCTCCCCCAGGGCAAAGCTTAAATAATGTGTTATGCTTAGTGTAAAGATGGCAATGTGAAAAGGGCTACAAATAGGATCCATAATAATAATCTTTATTTATATAGCGCCAACATTTTCCGCAGCGCTTTACATTTCAGAGGTTCGTATAGAACAGTCATGAGTAACATAGTTAAAGATAATATAATAATTAAAGCAAAGATATTGATGACCCTGCTCGTAAGAGCTTATAATCTACAATGAGGTGGGGAGGAGACACAAAGTAAAGATGCTTATTTACAATGATGGTCCAGCCATCTTGAGGAAATGGGGGATAAATAAGGGCTGCATGAGCTGATCACCAGCCTATAGTTGTGGTGCTCTTGGGTGCGGTGGAGATTGATGGAGGGTTATGATTAGAGAAGTACGGAATGGGCTATATATAAAAAGTGCTTTCATTAAGGAACGTGATAGGCCGCCCTAAACAGATGTGTTTTTAGGGAGCGCCTAAAACTGTGTAACTTCACCAGGGGCCCGAACATGTAGGACATGTAACTGTCCTAATTTCCTGGGGTAGATCATTCCAAAAAATTGGTGCCACTCGGGAGAGGTCTTGGACCCGGGACTGGGACATACGGATTAGTGCAAATGTTAGTCGAGAGTCGCTTACGGAGGGTAGAGAATGGGTAGACCAATAAACAATTAATTGCCTCTAAAGGATACGAATTAGGGCGCAGTCAGTTGGCTGTATAACATGGACAACAATCACATCGCAGTGTATGGACTGGATGGCGACTCTTTGACTTATGCATGAAAAATGCATAGAAATATGTGAAGCTGTCATGCGCGGGTCAGGAGATCCACCGGCTAGTCTGAGCATTGCGATGTGATTGTCGTCGGTGTCATACTGCCGTCTGACTGCTCCCTTTCTAGCAATGATGGGTTGTGGGATCAAAGCACGCTGTAGAGCACATATGTCAAACTCTGGCCCACAGGGTAAGTATATTTGACCCGCAAAGCCGGGAGGGTCCTCCAAGAATATTTGGCCCATTATATTTGGCAGGTGTGCTTTGAAACGTGTTGATAAATTTAAAAAAACACATTTATATCTTCACATTTTTTCCCCTGCATCTTTCTACTATTGCCAGAGCGTATTTATCTCAAGTTGCACATGATACCGTGTTTGGGATCACTTTTGTTTGCATCTTTTTTTATCCGTTGTTACATTATTTATAAGGTTTTTTATCCGTTGTTACTACATTTTTAAATTAGGCCATGGGACCATATGCTTTTTACTGCTCTCACATAACATATTATATTATTCTGATATTTTATTCTAAAATGTATTAATTAAAATGTTCTTTGTTCATTGGGCAACCCATTTAAGTTTGTTTTCATATGAAAAAGCTCATCATTATATTTGATGATAAGTAGCAATGAGCGAACCCGAACCTATTCAGGGTTCATACCTGGCTTCAGGTACCAAACTCCGAACACAGGCTTTTTTCCGGAGGTCCGTTTACTGTTTGGGTTCGGTGCCAAACAAAGTTTGTTGACAGGCTGCAGCGCAGCCAATTATCAAGCTTTGAGGCTGTCTGCACTTCTGGAGCCTTCATAGCCATGACAAGTATTGGCATGGCTCTGATTAGTTGGTGCAACATGTGACCTGGCCTGTATAAATGCCCGATCATGATGGGTGCCATTGTGCTCTGACTAGCATAGGGACAGTATAAAATAAATGATTTAAAACATGAAGTGGGGTCACCCCTATTTTTAATAACCAGCCAAAGGAAAGCAGACAGCTGTGAGCTGGTCTTATTATGCTGGGAAGGCATGGACCTTCCCAGACAATTAATACCAGCCACCAGCTGTCTGCTTTGCCTTTGCTGGTTATTAAACATGGGGTGGGACCAAAAAAGAATTACATGGGGTCGACCCTATTTTTAATAACCAGCTAAGGCAAAGCAGACAGCTGGGGGCTATTAATAGGCTGGGAAGGTCCATGGATATTGGCCCTTTTCCAGCATAATAAGACAAGCTCACAGCTGTCTGCTTTCCTTTGGCTGGTTATTAAAAATAGGGGGGACCCCACTTCATGTTTTAAATCATTTATTTTATACTGTCCCTATGCTAGTCAGAGCACAATGGCACCCATCATGATCGGGCATTTATACAGGCCAGGTCACATGTTGCACCAACTAATCAGAGCCATGCCAATACTTGACCCTATTTTTAATAACCAGCTAAGGCAAAGCAGACAGCTGGGGGCTATTAATAGGCTGGGAAGGTCCATCGATATTGACTCTTTCTCAGCCTAATAAGACCAGTCCTCAGCCTCCCCAGAAATGTTGCATCGGCTCTTCTTGATTACCCTGGTGCGGTGGCAATTGGGGTAATAGTTTTTGGGGTTGATGTCAGCTGTATAATGTCAGCTGACTTCAAGATCAGGGGTTAGTAATGGAGAGGTGTCTATCAAACACCCCCATTATTAACTTTGTATTTAAAAATAAAAAGATACACACATAGGCCAACGTCACACTCAGCGTATGAAAATACGGTCCGTTTTTTACGGCCGTAATACGCAGAAATGTTCCCAAAATAGTGATCCGCATGTCATCCGTAGGCAGGGTGTGGCAGCATATTTTGCGCATGGCATCCTCCGTATGTAATCCGTATGGCATCTGTACAGCGATATTTTCTCGCAGGCTTGCAAAACCGACATCTAATGGATTTATGGGCTCAAATGTTCGGTAAAACATATATACAGTATATATATATATATATATATATATATATATATAGATAGATAGATAGATAGATAATATTTATATATGTCATTGAGACATATATATATATATATATATATATATATATATATATTGTATTTATATTTAATTCAGCGCGAGATATGTGATAAGACGGTAATTCAATTGCAGGCTTTTTCTTTCTCCTTCACAAACCCGACATGATATGAGACATGGTTTACATACAGTAAACCATCTCATATCCCTTTTTTTTTTTGCATATTCCACACTACTAATATTAGTGGTGTGTATGTGCAAAATGTGGCCGCTGCAGCTTGTAAAATAAAGGGTTAAATCGCGGAAAAAATTGTCGTGAGCTCCCGCCAGAGTGGTAAAGCCAGTGACTGACGGCAGATATTAATAGCCTAGAGAGGGTCCATGGTTATTGGCCCCCCCTGGCTACAAACATCTGCCCCCAGCCACCCCAGAAAAGGCACATCTGGAAGATGCGCCTATTCTGGCACATGGCCACTCTCTTCCCACTCCCGTGTAGCGGTGGGATATGGGGTAATGAAGGGTTAATGTCACCTTGCTATTGTAAGGTGACATTTAGCCAGATTAATAATGGAGAGGCGTCAATTATGACACCTATCCATTATTATTCCAATAGTACGAAATGGTTAATAAAACACACACACATTATTTAAAAGTTTCTTAACCCCTTCATGACCTTGGGATTTTCCGTTTTTCCGTGTTCGTTTGTCACTCCCCCTCCTTCCCAGAGCCATAACTTTTTTATTTTTCTGTCAATTTGGCCATGTGAGGGCTTATTTTTTGCGGGACGAGTTGTACTTTTGAACGACATCATTAGTTTTACCATGTCTTGTACTAGAAAACGGGAAAAAAATTCCAAGTGCGGTGGAATTGCAAAAAAAGTGCAGTCCCACACTTGTTTTTTGTTTGGCTTTTTTGCTAGGTTCACTAAATACTAAAATTGACCTGCCATTATGATTCTCCAGGTCACTACGAGTTCATAGACACCTAACATGACTAGGTTATTTTTTATCTAAGTGGTGAAAAAAAATTCCAAACTTTGCTAAAAAAAAAAAAAAAAAAAAAAAAAAATTGCAGCATTTTCCTATACTTGTAGCGTCTCCATTTTTCATGATCTGGGGTCGGTTGAGGGATTATTTTTTGCGTGCCGAGCTGGCATTTTTAGTGATACCATTTCCGTGCAGATACATTCTTTTGATCGCCCGTTATTGCATTTTAATCCAATGTCGCGGCGACCAAAAAATGTAATTCTGGCGTTTCTAATTTTTTTCTCGCTACGCCGTTTAGCGATCAGGTTAATGCTTTTTTTTCTTGATTGATCGGGCGATTCTGAACGCGGCGATACCAAATGTGTGTAGGTTTGATTTTTTTTTTAATTGATTTATTTTGATTGGGGCGAAAGGGGGGGTGATTCAAACTTTTATTTATTTATTTTTTTTTCACATTTTTTTTTAACTTTTTTTTATTTTTGCCATGCTTCAATAGCCTCCATGGGAGGCTAGAAGCTGGCACAATGCGATAGGCTCTGCTACATAGCAGCGATATGATGTTTGCTGCTATGTAGCAGAAAAGCAGGTGTGTTGTGAGCGCCGACCACAGGGTGGCGCTCACAGCTACCGTGGATCAGTAACCATAGAGGTCTCAAGGACCTCTATGGTTACAATGTAGAAGCATCGCCGACCTCCGATCATGTGACGGGGTCGGCGATGCGCTTATTTCCGGCCGCCAGGCTGGAAGCGCCGGTTAAATGCCGCTGTCTGTGTTTTACAGCGGCATTTAACTAGTTAATAGGCATGGGCAGATCGCGATTCTGCCCGCGCCTATTACGGGCACATGTCAGCTGTTCAAAACAGCTGACATGTCCCGGCTTTGATGCGAGCTCACCGCCGGAGCCCGCATCAAAGCGGGGCTTCTGACCTCGGACCTACTATCCTGTCCGAGGTCAGAAAGGGGTTAATGAAATAAAGACACAGGGTGTTGTAATATTTTATTATACTCATAATCCACCTGAAGACCCTCGCTCTGTAAAAAAGGTAAAATAAAAAATCAACAATATCCCATACCTTCCGTCGTTCTGTCAGTCCCACGATGTAAATCCATCTGAAGGGGTTAAATCAATTTACACCCAGGAGCTCTGCTAATGCAGTCGCTCCTGTCTGTAAAATGTTGTGAATGAATGTAATGCAGGGGAATGTCCTGTAGTTACTTTGAGTCACGGTGATGCGCCCCCTGCTGAATGTCCTCATATGAACTCGAGCGTGGGAATTTTTCCCAGGCTCGAGTTCATATGAGGAATAACGGCGTGTGCACTACTAGGATAGGTGCCGAGGTAGGTTCCCACACCTTGTGACACATAAAGAAGAAACCTGGCACTCAACTTAATGCTCGTGTCAATTTAATGTAGTACACAAAACGTTTCGGTCCTATGTTCGGACCTTCATCAGTTACGTACTGCAAGAATGGAGGGTGACAGATGACAACACGTGTCAAAATTTACCCGGTGGACTGCGCCTGTCAAAATGCGGTGTAAGGGCATGAATGGAAGGCTTAATACTGGCCGTTGAAGCGTGCACCGGTGGATACCGCGTCTGCACACCGGTGCACGCTTCAACGGCCAGTATTAAGCCTTCCATTCATGCCCTTACAGCGCATTTTGACAGGCGCAGTCCACCGGGTAAATTTTGACACGTGTTGTCATCTGTCACCCTCCATTCTTGCAGTACGTAACTGATGAAGGTCCGAACATAGGACCGAAACGTTTTGTGTACTACATTAAATTGACACGAGCATTAAGTTGAGTGCCAGGTTTCTTCTTTACGAGTTCATATGAGGACATCCAGCAGAGGGCGCATCACCACGACTCAAGGTAACTACAGGACATTCCCCTGCATTACATTCATTCACAACATTTCCTCTCATGTCCTGTCGGGTTTGTGAAGGAGAAAGAAAAAGCCGGCAATTGAATTACCGGCTTTTCTATAGAACACCGCTGCGTATTTCTCGCAAGTCACACGCATGGTCCGTGTGTAATCCGTATTTTTCTCGTCCCCATAGACTTTCATTGGCGATTTTTTTGCACAATACGGTGACAAATGCAGCATGCTGCGATTTTCTACGGCCGTACAAGACCGTATAATACGGATCAGTAAAATACGGCTGATAGGAGCTGGGACATAGAGAATCATTGTACCGTATGCAATCCGTATTTTCTGCACCTCTCACCGTAAAACTCGCTAGTGTGACGCCGGCCATAGGGAAAAAAGTTTACTTGAATAAAGACTCCCCCGCACATTCCATGGTTACCCATTAATTAATAAAAAATAATCCCTATGATGTCCAGTGATTCTCTCCTGCAACCTATGGAGCGTCATTCTGAGAAACCAACTGTTCTTGTAATCACTCCCCTACAATTTCCCTCTTTCACCCATTTATTATATAAAAAAAAAATAATAATCCACACCGGTCCACCTACTCTATAAAATGTAGGTCCCGCGACGATCCCCATCTTTTTCTATGGTATGGAGCCCCATTCAGAGAACGAAGCTCCATAGACTGGAGCAGAAGCAAGTGCTGGTTCTCACGCTGCTGTGACGAGCATTGACGTCAGTAAAGTTACCGTAGTTCCCAGCTGAACACATATTCTCCTAAGAAAGACAAAACCTCACTTTTACTTTCTGAAATATTCAGGCTTATTAACCTTTTGGATTGACTAACAGCACTGGAGTTATTCAATAATAAATTTAAATTGTACACTCAATTAAACTAAATGGCTCTATATGATGTCCGAGAAAAGAGAGAAAAATGGACAGCACTAGGAAGCGTGAATATAGCCTTCTGATTTTTGCATGAAAACCTGCTTCAAAAAAAGCAAAAACACTCAAAAGACAGTTTAATTCATTTTCATGCAAACAGGACTTTGTTAATAAAATCAGGCTTTTGAGCTTCTTTTAAACACTCAATAAGGCCGGTTTCACACGTCAGTGGCTCCGGTACGTGAGGTGTCAGTTTTATCACATACCGGAGACACTGACACGTAGACACATTAAAATCAATGTGTCTCTGCAGATGTCATTGATTTTTTGCGGACCGTGTGTCCGTGTGCAAAACACGGAGACATGTCAGTGTTTGTGCGAGCGCACGGATCACACGGACCCTTTAAAGTCAATGGGTCCGTGTAAAACACGTACCGCACACGGATGCTGTCCATGTGCCGTCCGTGTGCCATGCAGGAGACAGCGCTACAGTAAGCGCTGTCCCCCCAGCGTGGTTCTGAAGCCGCCATTCATTTCTTCTCTCCAGCAGCGTTCGCTGGAGAGAAGGAATGAAAAATCTTTTTTTTTTTGTGGTTAAAATAAAGATCCTTGTCACAACCCCCCTCCCAACCCCTGTGCGCCCGCCTGCTGTTAATGAAATACTCACCCAGCTCCCTCGATGCTTCCTCTCAGCGCCGCAGCTTGTCCTGTATGAGCGGTCACGTGGTGCCGCTCATTACAGTGATGAATATGCGGCTCCACCTCCCATAGGGGTGGAGCCGCATATTCATCACTGTAATGAGGGGTACCACGTGACCGCTCATACAGGAAGAATCTGTGGCGCTGAGAGGAAGCATCAAGGGAGCTGGGTGAGTATTTTATTAACAGCAGGCAGGCGCACAGGGGGTGGGAGGGGGTGGTGACAAGGATCTTTCTATTAACCACAAAAAAAAAAGATTTTTCATTCCTTCTCTCCAGCGATCGCTGCTGGGAAGAAGGAATGAATTCCGGCTTCAGCACCAGATGCAGGGGACAGCGCTTATCTCTAGCGCTGTCTTCTGCATGGTCCGGGTGGTACCCAGTCGGCACACGGGCGGCACACGGCTGCCGCACGTGTGCCACACTGATGTGCCACATGAGCTCATGGACACATGGACACGGATAACTCCGGTACTGATTTTTCCGGTACCGGAATTATCTGGACGTGTGGGACAGGCCTAACAAAACACTGATCATCACGTCCAAACAGAAAACTGGTGTGTGCAGGTGCATACTAAGAGTAGCCATCTCTACATATAGCTAAGAAATAAAGTTGCACTCTGCATTGCTTTTAAACACTCATGCCCCAATTCATCATTGCCTTTACATCTGTTTTTTTGTTTAGTTTTCTGCCTTTTTTGCACCCAACTCATTCATTGAAATCTATTTTATATGTACTTGCCTTTTTGTGTTTCTTTTCTGCTCTGTGAGCAGTTTTGTGATTCTAGATGTTTTCGCCTAACTAGATGTTTTCGTTCCAACTTTTTAGCAAAATTTGCCACAATTTCACTCCAGTATCTGATCCCCCCCCTCCCATGTATTTTTGAGAATGTCAAAAATTTGGTGCAATTTTTAAGACATTTGTCAACAAATTGTGACTTTTGAAGAAAACGTTGCAAAAGTAGTTCAAGAAAAGAAAAAGCCCATTTTTGACTTGGAGACAAATTCGTGTGAGCCATTTTGATGAATTTGGCACCAAAAAGATCAACTAATTCCAAAAGACAGAAAAGGGAAGTGCCTTAAAAAACATAAAAACTATGAAGTGAGGACTCGGTGTTTTAAAAGCTGCCCAGCATTTAAAATAAGTGACACTCAACAAACACCCAGGTTTTTTGGGTCCATATTTTTAGTGCTTCTGTCACAAAAACATTAACGCTTTCTTCATTGTTTGAAGGAGTTGTGCAAAAAGTCAGGAAAATTGTCCAGAAAATGCTGAAAAAATTCTGTCGTATAAAATATGTGGCCAAAATGCTAAGGAATCAAACAAGGGCAGAAAAAAATACACCCTTGTTCACACTGAGTTTTTTGTGGAGTTCAAAAAACACAATTATTTCAAGTAGAAACTGCATCAGGAAACAATGCTCTTTTGAGGAGTTTTTCTTTTCCTGAAATGGTTCCTAAAGCAGTTTTGATGAGGTTCTGTAGAATTTTGGAAGACTTTTTTGTGAAGTGTTCTTTGCAACCTTTTGATTGGACAGTACCTAGTCCTTCCTTCTAGATCCGCTTTAAAGTGACATGCGCTTCCTTTTTCCGCAAGGTTTTTTTAATATATATTTTTTCAGGAAAAAAGTTACACTTTTTAAACGAACAGCAAAGTGGAATTTCCATAGAAATTAAGAACTTTACAAGTGTTTTTGAAACAGCTTTTGATGAGGATCAACTTTAAAAAATCCCTTCAGTAAACTCAACGTGAACATAGTCTTAGGATATGTGCACACAGAAATGTTTTGTGTGAAAAACACTGAGTTTTCTAGTTGAAACCACTTCTTTGGGTGTGTGCACCTGGACTTGTTGAAGCATTGTTACATGAAATGGCCCTTGTCCTCTGTCTCTCCCCACATGCCTCATCTTTTTCCATGTCCTGAAGTATGGAATAAAGGACTACTACACTTTTTTTGAACTGGTGAGTGCTGCATATTTCCTTTTACTGTCCCCATTATGGCTCACAATCTACATTCCCTATCAGTATGTTTTGGAATGTGTGAAGAAACTGGAGGAAACCCACCCAAACACAGGGAGAACATACAAACCCCTTCCAGATATTGTCCTTGGTAGGATTTGAACTCAGGACCCCAGCGCTGTAAAGTAACAGCGCTAACCACTGAGCCACCGTGCTGCTCTATATCGCTAATACCACTCAAACTTATAAAATCAACGTTTATTTCACTAAGTTAAAATAACATTATTTCCAAGTGTACTTTATAAATTTATGTATGTGCCATGTAAAATTACAGCTTATTAAAAGTAGGAAACATGTCCAACCAAAATATTTCACCAACTTGGCTTCATCAGAGGAAACTGGATCCTGAGTGAATAAAATGTACTCAAGGCTGTCTAGAGAAATAGTTAAAATTGTTGCAAAGAGGCACATCCTGATAACTTACAACATAAGAAATCAAATTTATTCTGTAAAAGCTGTTATTTGCAATATTTTGTCTACCAAAAATAAATGGATTTAACCCCTTAACGACTGCAGATAAGTATTAAAACGATGTCCGCTAAGGGGCCTTATTCGCTCATCGTCGTTTTAAACCGGCGATCGGGAATAAGGGTATAGCACCCCCAGAGCTCAAAAATATCTGGGGTTTCAGGCCCTGGAAAACACGATCAGGGCCAGATTTTTCGCTCCCCGATCACGTGATCGCTCTTATTCAATGAATAACGGTAATCATTTAATTGCCCTCAATTAAAATCATTTCTCTTACTTCTGACAGGATATACATGTCAGAAAAGAGAGAAATGATGTCCCCAAGCCCCCACTGGTGACTTTGCCATTCACCGGGCCCTCTTGCCCCCCGGCCCCTCTGCCTGAAAAAAAATAGCAGGCAGTTAAGAAACTTCTTGAATGTGGTTTTGACTACCTTGAGGGGTGCTGATTTTAGAATAGGGTTACTTTTGGGTATTTTCTGTCATATAGACCCCGCAAAGTCACTTGAAATGTGATGTGTTCCCTAAAAAATGGTTTTCTAAATTTTGTTGGAAAAATGAGAAATCGTTGGTCAACTTTGAACCTTTTTAACTTCCTAATAAAAGAAAATGTTTAAAAAACGATGCAGATGTAAAGTAGACATGTGAGAAATGTTATTTATTATTTTGTGTGGTATAACTATCTGATTTAAGGGCATAAAAATTAAAAGTTTGAAAATTTAGAAATTTTCAAAAATGTACGCAGATCATATTGACTAAAATTTATCACTAACATGAAGTAGAATATGTCACAAAAAACAGTCTCAGAATCACCGGAATCCGTTGAAGCGTTCCAGAGTTGTTAGCAAATAAAGTGACAATGCTCAGATTTAGAAAATTTTGCTGGGTCATTAAGGTCAAAATAAGCTCTGTCTCTAAGGTGCTAAAATATCACAATTGTGAAATGTATGAGCACCCCTGCAAATAGTGTTGTTAAACAATATTGAAATAAAAGTAATATTTTTTTAATTAGGATTTTTTTTGGCTACTCTGACAACATTCCAGCTCGTCCTGTGACCACGGTCCTGTTCCTGCTCCACATTCCTGTCCTGTGACAACGTTCCACCCTCCATGTTTGGTCTTATTACCATCCTGTCAATGTTGCTGCTATTTTCCAGATCTTTATCTGAGCATATTTCTACATTAAAGTCCTTACTACTTAGTGGAATTTAAAGGGAATCTGTCACCAGGTTTTTGATATGTTATATGAGAGCACCATAATGTGGGAGCAGAAACCATTATTACAGTGATGTGTCACTTATTAGGCTTTGTTTTGCTATTTATATACATTCAGTGTTTTATAAGGAGATTTTTACTACAGGACAATTGGTCTTCTGTCTCCTAGTCCAACCTTGCCCCCAGCACTGATTAGCAACTCTCTGTCCATATACAATCTACACAGAAAGCAGCCAATCAGTGGTGTGGGTGGGGTTATACAGGGCTCAGCATTCAGAGAACTGCTAGATCTGCAGCAGAAAAAACTGTGACTCTATAATAACCGCTGCACCCAGTAAACTAAGTGATACATCGCTGTAATTGGGGTCTCTGTCCCCACTTCATGCTGTTGTCAGATTACTGTATACAGCAAAAAACCTCCTGACAGATTCCCTTTAAGATTGCTATAGAAGGGATCTTCTAAACAATGCTAATCCAGAACAAATGTAGTCAGCAAATCCAACTGTCAGACATTTTGGCATTTTGACATGTGTAGAATATATTGGATGAGGCCAGCACTATCTACAGTATATGTATGTATAAATATAAATAGATCGATATAGCAGCACTCTGCAAACATTGTATACATGAATTCCTTATTGCCAAATATGTAAAAAACGTGAGGTTCTCATCTCAATCTGGAATTCATGTATATTATATTTACAGCGCTAGTGCTAAACAATCCCAATTCCCAAAAAGTTGTGACTTGGTGTAAAATGTAAAGAAAACAAGGCTGCAATGATTTGGAAATCTCTTATAGCTGTATGTTATTCACAAAAGATTGTAGAAACCAGATCAGAAGTTGAACTTCAGATATTTTTCCATTTCATTTGCAAAAATTAACTCAGTAAGAAATTTATGGCAGCAACACATCTCAAAAAAGTTGGGATGGGGTTAGCAAAAGGCTGGAATAGTAAGTGGTACAAATGGGGAACAGCTCGAGAGTCAATTTTCAACTAAGTTACATCACTGTATAAAAAGAGCATGTTAGAGAGGCAGAGTCTCTCGGAAGCAAAGATGGTCAGAGGTTCAACAGTCTGTGAACATGTGCACCTAAAAATTGCGAAACAATTTTAGAAAAATGTTATTTAACATAAAATTGCAAGGACTTTGAATATCCCACTGTAGGAGTGATGGAGCTGATGGACTGCTCCTTGACACTTTAAAGGGTTAATTGTGTTTTTTATATGCATGCATGTTATAAAAGGGTTACACTCGCTGGGGCTGCAGTTTAGCCTAGGCAGTGTTAACTGTAATCGCCGTCCCAGTTTGGGAGGGGGAATTGAGTGTTAGTGTCAGGTTCAGGAAATGTCAGACAGATGAGGGACAGTAGTATGAAGTGGCAGCAGCAGCCTCACATATTGGGCTGCTAGGGACAACGTTGGTCTAATACTCGGGGCAATGGATTGCCCACAATACCCTTCCATGTGATTCCAACTAGTAGCCTGAGGAACCTCGAGAAGAACGTTGGGCCTTTGGGCACACTCAGCCTGTGAAGCTACAGGGAAAGATGGACTCAGACTACATGGACAAAAAAACAAAACCTGGATATGGATGAATGATTATTAGTTTTTGATCAATATTGTTTGTGGTTCTTATATCACACTTCAGCACTGCATACAGGTGCCAGGTAATTAATCAATAATAGTTTCACTTTTTATATCACTTTTGTTTGACACACTATCTTGATATTTATGAGGGATTATATTTACATCTTTAGTTATTCATCCATTTTACTGTGATATATTATGATATATTGAAATTTTTATATATTCAATCCCCATATATCTAGTTGTTTTTTCATGTGGTCCCCATGTTGATTTATTCATTTATATACATTGATTGTTCAATCTCGTATTATTATTAATATTTTTATGTGTGCGGGCACATTTTGCAGATAGTGCCAATTTTTGGCCAAATTACCAATAATAAAGGCATATTTTTAACATTAATACTCCTGTCCCCTCATTTTTTATATATTATTTGCTGTTATATATTATTTCCATCATTCATCCATATCCAGGTTTTGTTTTTTGCCTAATTGTGAGTGTTCATTGCACTCTTTGTTGGATGTATAGAATATTCTTATATATATATATACAGTATTTTGTATATGTATATTTAGATGGATTATACATATGTATATTTTTGTATATATATTTATTATTTTTATAAAAATATTGTCTATTCCTTCCAATTGTTTTCGTTACTCAGACTACATGGAGCAGAAGGTATTGCAATCCGGGTGCACTGCTAATGGTGGATAAGAATTCCTAATGCTAGAGAAGATAGCACGAGGGACACCTCACCCATTCTGAGAACCAGGGCTAATGTTGTGTCCAGTACCTGAGGGAAAGACAACCACCCATTGGGCCTTATCCTGTATGCCTGCTTGTAAAGTCTGCCATTCATTAAATAAAAGTTGGATTGTTTTTACAAATCTTATGTCCCTTGAGTTGAAAACCTGGAGCCAATGGAGGCCTGTAGACCCGAAGTAAGTGTGATGTACCCCACACACAGCAGCACACTGGGACGAGAACAAGTGTAGTCTGTAGAGTGCCAGAGTGAGATGGAGCCACTGCTCACCCACGACAATCTTGCTTGGGCACGTTACACCACCATGTACAGTACATAGTATTTTCCAAAGAATCAGAGATTCTGGAGAAATCCATGTGCACAAGGTACAAGGCCAACTGTCAATATTGCAGGTAGAGCGCTACATCAGACAAGAATAGGACACCATTCCTCTCCCAAAACTCTAGAAATTAGACTCTTTATTTCCCATATGTTTTCAGACTGTTGAAAAAAAGTTAAAGTAATGCTCTACCATGGTAGATATGGCCCTGTCAGAATTGTTTGAGATGTATTGCTGTTATCAATTTCAATTTTTTTTTTTTTTTTTCAAATGAAATGGAGAAATGTCTACTGTTCACTTTTTGATCTGTGTTCTATCTTCTGTTGTGAATAAAATATGGCTTTATGACTTTTTATGCGGCGTCCCAACTTTTTTGGAATTGGGGTAGTATACATATTTTTGGCTAGTGTTGTGAGCAATACGGCCAAATTATTTATCTCTTCCCATTTGCTTCCATCACTTGCATAGAATTTGGATGGGACAACAATGTGCATGCTTTACTGCTGCTCCATTCAAGCTCCTCCATGTGCCACATGCATATGTTTTTGACCACATTACATACTCAAGTGCTATTAGCTTTCAGCTTTTTTGAAGGACAATTTTTCCTTACTCCTAACTGCATTTAGAGTTATTTTTTTTATTTATTGCTTAGATGGAAAAGAGGTTTAATTGGAAACATATTTTTGTGAGTAGGTGGTTGCTTGGAAAGAATGAAAAGCAATTACATGATATATTTTGTACTTTATTTTTTCAATACCACAAATATTAGCAGCTGTTCTCAGATTCAACCTCAATTTTAATTAATTTTTTTATTAATGTCATTTCACTTTTACCCAGTGTTGATTCCAGGACATGACCTAATCTTACAGTTGCTATCTTAGAATCGTTGACTGTCCGTAGTGCTATAAATTATAGTAAATGTAGAAGGGGCTATATTTAGAGTAGCTATTTTGGTTTATCACGTACTATTGCATATTTAAATGGCCGTGCTTGAAAATTATGCCTGAATATTCTACAACATGTCGCTTAAAAAATGTCTCTTATAGGAGCAAACTGTAAAGAAAAAAATTATGGCTTTTGGAATTCAGGGAATTACCCAAACTGATTTTTTAGTTCTGTGCGAAATTATGTCCTGGTGCAAGATGGAGTTTAAGAAAGTTTCCATATACATTTACTTATATTTTTTTACATTTTAGATTGATATTTCTTTTTACTTCTACCTGCGTTGTACATTATATGCACAATTATAAGGCAAATGAGTATTTTGACCATCTCATCATTTATATGCGGATTTCCGAACACCCCCATGCTGTATAAACTTGAATGCTTAATGGATGAAGCAGATCAAGTGATGTGTATTTGTGTAATGAGGGAGAGCCTGACCTTAAGATATAAGAATTATAGTGTGCAGAATTATTAGGTAAAATGTTTTTTTTTGTTGTTTGTTATTAAAAAAAGAGATTTATCTGATTCTGAAAAGTAAAAAAATAATTTCAAGTCTTATAGAGGGATGCAGCACTCTTGAATTTGCTAAGATATTAGAACGTGAGCCCAGAACCATCTAAAGTTTTGTTCAAATAGTGAACAGAGCCACAAAAAGAATCAAGCGTGAAGCAACCAGAAGTGTATTATCTTCCAGTGCTGTCATATTCCAGAACTGTAACCTCCCTGGAGGCCCAGAAGTAGAAGATGTTCAGTGCTCAGAGACATGGTCTAGATAGGGGAGGCTAAAAGCTGACCAACACTTAACAAGACACAAGAGGTGAAACGTCAAGACTGTGCCAAAAAATGTCAGAAGGCAGATTTTATGGACTGATGAAATGAGAGTGATTCCTGACGGACCTGATGGATGGACTCATGGCGGAATCAGTAAGGGGCACAGACCTCCACTTCCACTCAGATGGCAGCAAGTTGGAGGTGGTGTAACTGCTATGGGTTGGTATTAGAAAAGATTAACTAACTGGATATTTTTCGATTGAATATGGACTCAAAATCAACTTCCAAACCTACTGCCAGATTTTAGAAGAGACTTTCTTCAACTACTGGTAGAGGAGAAAGTCTCCATCTTTCAAGAAAACAATGATTCCATGCAGGACAAAGCTTCCCCGCAGCATCAAAGTCTCTATTGCTCTGCTGTCAGTAAAGGGCATAAAGATGAAAGAATGATAACATGGCTCCTTCCTCACTGGCCTAAACCCTATTGAAAACTTGTGGGCCCTTCTTAAACTGATCAGTGTCTATCAAGGTAACTGTAGGAAAAAAGAAGCGCAAATAGGGTCTTATCCGATAAATTCAAAATCTGTTATTCAGAAAACTGCTCACCTGGTGTCCGCAGATCCACGGGTCAGGCATTGACCATATCAAGAACCATACAAAGGAATTTTGTGGATATCATCCACGCTGCTGAGCAAATAGAAGTCCGGACGTATTGAAGAAAAGAAATGGTGGCTTTATTCAACGCGTTTCGAAGTCTATATATGACTTCTTCCTCAGGAATGACCACATACACATATCAAATGATATGTGTATGTGGTAATTCCTGAGGAAGAAGTCATACATAGACTTCGAATAAAGATTCCATTTCTTTTCTTCAATACGTCCAGACTTCTATTTGCTATGCAGCGCGGATGATATCCACAAAATTCCTTTGTATGATTGCTGATCAGTGTCTGGGAGGCTGTGGTTGGTGCTGCCTAAAAAGTTGATCATCCACAGATTAAGAAACTGACAGACTCCATGGATGAAAGCCTTATGATTGTTACTCAAAAGAACATGGGCTATATTGGTCACTAATTTTTTTTAAATGTCTGAAATGTATTTTTGTACATTTTGAGTTGTTCAGTCATTATTCTTACTTTAACAGATAAAATACACAAATGAGATGGAAAATTTATGTTTTTCATTTAGTTGCAAAATAATTCTGCACACTAATAGTTGCCCAATAATTCTGCACACATATAAATTCTCTTAAAAAAAACTAACTTTTACCTTCTTAACTATTCAGGTTACAGGTTTATTATCCTTTTGGATTGACCAACAGCCCTGGAAATGTTCAATAATAACATTAATCATTAAAAATAAAAATAGCCTAATAATTTTGCGCACAGTGTAGGTTGACTGACCATGTGCTAATTATACCTACCAGGGGCAAAAATACCATTGCTGCAACCTTGGGAAGCCACACAAGGGTCTAAGAGTTAAGGGGGCCACTTATACCTTCAAAGCAGGTGGAATTGTGCATTATGATGAGCTACTGGACTGCAAAGGGTCCATATACTGTTTTTGCACTGGGGAACTCTTGTATCTATGTACACTCTGGATACCTACTGTAGTTGTGGTTCACCTGTCACTGATCCATGTGGTCGCCACTATTGATCCTTGTGGTCGCCACTGCTGACCCTTGTGATGTCAACCACTGATCGCCGTGGTCAGCACTGTTAAACCTTGTGGTATCCCACTGATTATTGTGGGTCTCACTGACCATCCCTGTGGTCCCCACAGCTAATCCTTGTGGTCTACACTGTTGGTCCTTGTGGTATCCCACTGCTGATCCTTGTGATGTCAACTGCTGATCGCCGTGGTCTCTACTGCTGAAACCTGTGGTCAGCACTGTTAAACCTTGTGGTATCCCACTGTTGATCCTTGTGTTACCAGTACTGATTCTTGTGGGTCTCACTGACCATCCTTGTGGTCCCCACAGCTAATCCTTGTGGTCTACACTGTTGGTCTTTGTGGTATCCCACTGCTGATCCTTGTGCTAGTAATATGCATAATGCAGCCCCCCAATTGGACTGTCTGCATTATGCATATTACTGTTTAAGGGAGGGGGGGAAGGCTGCTTGGAATATTTATATATTTATATGCTTATAGTGATGTATTTGATATACCTTATATGAATTTATTTATTCCCAGTGTCTTTAATTATCACATTTTTGCTGCCACCGGTCATTTCTGTCTAAAAACTCCCTTGTTTTGTTTATGTATGTTTTTTAACCTATGGATATTAATAAAATATATATTTTACTCTTCGCTTTTTGCCTCTGTGAATTGCCAGTTATATTTCTGGTAAATGGATGTTTGATATTCTAGTTAAGAGGTGGGCACTTTATGATTGGACCCATTTTGGTAATGTATATCCATAAAGAGCTGCAGAACTCTTATTTTATGTCTTAATTTCGATGTGCAGACAATTTACCAAATCAGAGAATTTGAGTTTGTGTTTTATTCTTCGGTTGGTGAAAGAAGCAATCCTGCACAGGAGCTCTCCTTCTGACACTTGATAAATGGATGCCAATATGAAAAAGGCAAACAGCCATTTGACAGGAATTGAATTAATGGATCTGTTTTCACACTGCAGTTTCTCAGCTGGAATGTTGGAGTTCTCTGTGCAAGAAATTCAGCTTATTAGGAGACCTTGACTACTCCACACATCAATTACAATTTAGCTTCCATGAAAGGAATAGGCAAATACAGCAAGAACGAGGAAATGGAGAAAATATTCATGTATGTGAAAAAAAGAGTCAAACAAAATGCCGAAAAAAGAACTTCAGACAAAAGACTGATAGAGTCCAACTAACATGTTGATGCTCTATCAGAGGAACAGGAAAAGGTTTAAAATTAAAGATTTGGAAATAAAATGCTGAATAGTAAATATCAATAGCAAGGCGTGTGGCGGGCCATTGGTGTCACCCACCATGGTATGCAAAAGAATTGTCTTTTTTTTACATTAGCTCCACTCATGAGAAACTTGGAAACCTTTTTGCATTTTTGCTTTTTCTTCCCTTCTTCCAAGACAAAGCTGTATGAAGGCTTGTTTTAGTAGATTTGAATACCATTTATTCTACCATATAATGTATTGAAAAACAGTAAAAAAAAAAGTTCAAGTAGGATAAAATGGTGAAAAAAAAATATTTGCATTGATTGGGGGGTTGTTTTTGCATTATTCTGTGTGTGGTAACAATTACCTAGCAATATGATTCAACAGGTCAGTACGAATTTGGGTTTTGGTGATACTAAACTTCTGCCTCTCGATAGTTAAACAGCAGCAAGTAGAACTAGCTCTGGTGGCTGCTGTTACAGTTAGGGATAGGCGAACCCGTGGATGTTTCTGTCTGTCAGGTTCAGCCAAACTTTTTAAAAAAAAATTTGGTTTAGGTATGAGAACGGTACCCAAACTTCATCCAGATCCCAGACTCCATTCAAATAAATGGGGGTCCCAAACAACCGGTGATTCCCACACTGTCATCTGTGTGACAGCGCGGGAAACACCCACTCTGATTGGCGGTAACCTTACTGGTATTACCGCTGGTCACATTGCTGCGGTTCTCACCCTGTCACACAGAGGACAGTGTGTGAGCCAGCAGCTGTGACTGGCAGTGAAAAGGTTACCGCCGGTCATGCTTTGGCTAAGTACTACTCATCAGCGTATCCCTGGTCTCACTGATAACTTGATGCTGATTAGAGTATTCACCAGTTGGTGCCTGTGCATAGTAATAAAGATGTCAGTGTGATATATAATTAGTGCAGTGCGTGTGTAGTTTTCTGTACTTGTATTTATTGAATACATCAATAAATAAAGTAAAAAAATGGGTGGAAACCCCTTATTTTTACTATCCAACTGAGGAAAAGCAGACAGCTAGGGGCTGGTGTTATTATTCTGGTCCCCTCTCAGACTAATAACATCAGCCCTCAGTCGCCCCACAAAAAGGCACATCTATCAGATTTGTCAATTCTGGTGCTTAGCTTCGGCTCTTCCCACTTGCCCTGATGCATTGCTAAATGGGGTAATAGTTTTGGGGTTGATATCAGCTATTTTATGTCCGCTGACATCAAGCCCAGGGGTTAGTAATGGACAGGCGTCTATCAGTACAGCCCCATTACTAACTCCGTAGTCAAAAGTAAGTAAGACACACACACTCCCCATCAAATTTCCTCTTTTTTCCCATTTATTAACATAAAAATTCAAATAAAAGTAATTCTCAGTGATCTGCTGATAATCCATAGAGATGATGTCACACGACAAGCCCCACCTCACCTGTCCATGGTTAATCCATAATGAGGTTGTCCCTCTACGGACCCCAACTCTGCTACATCTGGTTGCAATGCTGAGTGATGACATCAGTAAACTTGACCGCTCAGCCAGGCAGTCAGATCACACTGAGCTATGAGTGAGAACGCGGCTGCTTGTGACGTCGTTAAGGTTACCATCGGTCACATGCAGCTGAGTTCTCATGCTAACCTCAGTGTGATTTAGTTGCCGGGCTGAGCGGCCACATTAGTGATGATACCACTCAGCAATGCAACCAGATGTAGCAGTGTTGGGGTTGTAAGGAGACAGTCTCATTGTAGATTAACCATGGACAGGTGAGGATGGATTACATTGATTTTTTATTTTTATGTTAACAAATGAGAAAAAGAGGGTAATTGTTGGGGAGTGTTTTTCAATTAACCCCTTAAGCCCCGAGGGTGGTTTGCACGTTAATGACCGGGCCAATTTTTACAATTCTGACCACTGTCCCTTTATGAGGTTATAACTCTGGAACGCTTCAACGGATCTTGGCGATTCTGACATTGTTTTCTCGTGACATATTGTACTTCATGTTAGTGGTAAAATTTCTTCGATATAACTTGCGTTTATTTGTGAAAAAAACGAATATTTGGCGAAAATTTTGAAAATTTCGCAATTTTCCAATTTTGAATTTTTATGCCCTTAAATCACAGACATATGTCACACAAAATACTTAATAAATAACATTTCCCACATGTCTACTTTACATCAGCACAATTTTGGAACCAAAATTTTTTTTTGTGACGGAGTTATAAGGGTTAAAAGTTGACCAGCAATTTCTCATTTTTACAACACCATTTTTTTTTAGGGACCACATCTCATTTGAAGTCATTTTGACGGGTCTATATGATAGAAAATACCCAAGTGTGACACCATTCTAAAAACTGCACCCCTCAAGGTACTCAAAACCACTTTCAAGAAGTTTATTAACCCTTCAGGTGTTTCACAGGAATTTTTGGAATGTTTAAATAAAAATGAACATTTAACTTTTTTTCACACAAAATTTATTTCAGCTCCAATTTGTTTTATTTTACCAAGGGTAACAGGAGAAAATAGACCCCAAAAGTTGTTGTACAATTTGTCCTGAGTACGCTGATACCCCATATGTGGGGGTAAACCACAGTTTGGGCGCATGGCAGAGCTTGGAAGCAAAGGAGCGCCATTTGACTTTTCAATGCAAAATTGACTGCAATTGAGATGGGACGCCATGTTGCATTTGGAGAGCCCCTGATGTGCCTAAACATTGAAACCCCCCACAAGTGACACCATTTTGGAAAGTAGACCCCCTAAGGAACTTATCTAGATGTGTGGTGAGCACTTTGACCCAACAAGTGCTTTACAGAAGTTTATAATGCAGAGCCGTAAAAATAAAAAATCATATTTTTTCACAAAAATTATCTTTTCACCCCCAATTTTTTATTTTCCCAAGGGTGAGAGAAGAAATTGGACCCCAAAAATTGTTGTGCAATTTCTCCTGAGTACGCTGATACCCCATATGTGGGTGTAAACCATTGTTTGGGCGCAGGGCAGAGCTCGGAAGGGAAGGAGCGCCATTTGACTTTTCAATGCAAAATTGACTGGAATTGAGATGGGACGCCATGTTGCATTTAGAGAGCCCTTGATGTGCCTAAACATTGAAACCCCTAACAAGTGACACCATTTTGGAAAGTAGACCCCCTAAGGAACTTATCTAGATGTGTGGTGAGCACTTTGACCCAACAAGTGCTTTACAGAAGTTTATAATGCAGAGCCGTAAAAATAAAAAATCATATTTTTTCACAAAAATGATCTTTTTACCCCCAATTTTTTATTTTCCCAAGGGTAAGAGAAGAAATTGGACCCCAAAAATTGTTGTGCAATTTGTCCTGAGTACACTGATACCCCATATGTGGGTGTAAACCATTGTTTGGGCGCAGGGCAGAGCTCAGAAGGGAAGGAGCGCCATTTGACTTTTCAATGCAAAATTGACTGGAATTGAGATGGGACGCCATGTTGCGTTTGGAGAGCCCCTAATGTGCCTAAACATTGAAACCCCCCACGAGTGACACCATTTTGGAAAGTAGACCCCTTAAGGAACTTATCTAGATGTGTGTTGAGCACTTTGACCCAACAAGTGCTTCACAGAAGTTTATAATGCAGAGCCGTAAAAATAAAAAATCATATTTTTTCACAAAAATGATCTTTTCACCCCCATTTTTTTATTTCCCCAAGGGTAAGAGAAGAAATTAGACCACAAAAGTTGTTGTGCAATTTGTCCTGAGTACGACGATACCCCATATGTGGGTGTAAACCATTGTTTGGGCGCATAGCAGAGCTCAGAAGGGAAGAAGCGCTATTTTACTTTTCAATGCAAAATTGACTGGAATTAAGATGGGATGCCATGTTGCGTTTGGAGAGCCCCTGATGTGCCTAAACATTAAACCCCCCCACAAGTGACACCATTTTGGAAAGTAGACCCCCTAAGGAACTTATCTAGATGTGTTTTGAGAGCTTTGAACCCCCAAGTGTTTCACTACAGTTTATAACGCAGAGCCGTGAAAATAAAAATTATTTTTTTTTTTCACAAAAATGATTTTTTAGCCCCCAGTTTTGTATTTTCACAAGGGTATCAGGATAAATTGGACCCTAAAAGTTGTTGTCCAATTTGTCCTGAGTACGCTGATACCCCCTATGTGGGGGGGAACCACTGTTTGGGCGCATGACAGAGCTCGGAAGGGAAGGAGCGCCATTTGGAATGCAGACTTAAATGGATTGGTCTGCAGGCGTCACGTTGCATTTGCAGAGCCCCTGATGTACCCAAATAGTACAAACCCCCCACAAGTGACCCCATATTGGAAACTAGACCTCCCAAGGAACTTATCTAGATGTGTTGTGAGAACTTTGAACCCCCAAGTGTTTCACTACAGTTTACAACGCAGAGCCGTGAAAATAAAACATATTTTTTTTCCCACAAAAATGATTTTTAGCCCCCCAAATTTTTATTTTCCCAAGGATAACAAGAGAACTTGGACCCCAGAAGTTGTTGTTCAATTTGTCCCTAGTACGCTGATACCCCATATGTTGGGGTAAACCCCTTTTTGGACGCACGGGAGAGCTCGGAAGGGAAGGAGCACTGTTTTACTTTTTCAACGCAGAATTGGCTGGAATTGAGATTGGACGCCATGTCGCGTTTGGAGAGCCCCTGATGTGCCTGAACAGTGGAAACTCCCCAATTCTACCTGAAACCCTAACCGTTTACTGAACATTTTCTGACAGTCATAAGTGCCACGTATATAAGTGCCACGTATATAAGTGCCACGTATATAAGTGCCACGTATTTAAGTGCCACGTATTTAAGTGCCACGTATTTAAGTGCCACGTATTTAAGTGCCACGTATTTAAGTGCCACGATATTTCAGTGCCACAATATTTCAGTGCCACGTATTTCAGTGCCACGTATTTCAGTGCCACGTATTTCAGTGCCACGTATTTCAGGCACTGAAAAATACGTGGCACGTAAATACTTCAGTGCCACGATATTTCAGTGCCACGATATTTCAGTGCCACGTATTTCAGTGCCACGTATTTCAGGCACTGAAAAATACGTGGCACGTAAATACGTGGCACGTAAATACGTGGCACTTAAATACGTGGCACTTAAATACGTGGCACTTAAATACGTGGCACTTATATACGTGGCCACTGAAATATCGTGGCACTTATATACGTATATACGTATATAAACGTATATTTCAGTGCCACGTATTTCAGTGCCATGTATTTCAGGTTAGGGGTAGGGTTAGGGGTAGGGTTAGGGTTTTTTGTTTTTTTCTTGTTTTCTTGTGTTTTTCTATAAAAACGCATGCGTTTTACCGCGTTTACATGCATTTTTTCACACATGCGTTTTTTTTAAAAAACGCATGCAGATAAAAACGCAAGTGTGAAACCAGACTAAAAGACGCTTTTTATAGCAAAAAAGTTTTTGCGTCTCCACATTTTGAGACCTATAATTTTTCCACATTTTGGTCCACAGAGTCATGTGAGGTCTTGTTTTTAGCTGGACGAGTTGACGTTTTTATTGGTAACATTTTCGGACACGTGACCATTTTTTATCACTTTTTATTCCGATTTTTGTGAGGCAGAATAACCAAAAACCAGCTATTCATGAATTTCTTTTGGGAGAGGCGTTTATACCGTTCTGCGCTTGGTAAAATTGATAAAGCAGTTTTATTCGTCGGGTCAGTACGATTACAGCGATACCTCATTTATATCATTTTTTTATGTTTTGACGCTTTTATACGATAAAAACTATTTTATAGAAAAAATAATTATTTTGGCATCGCTTTATTCTGAGGACTATAACTTTTTTATTTTTTTGCTGATGATGCTGTATGGCGGCTCGTTTTTTGCGGGACAAGATGACGTTTTCAGCGGTAACATGGTTATTTATATCCGTCTTTTTGATCGCGTGTTATTCCACTTTTTGTTCGGCGGTATGGTAATAAAGCGTTGTTTTTTGCCTCGTTTTTTTTTTTTTTCTTACGGTGTTTACTGAAGGGGTTAACTAGTGGGCCAGTTTTATAGGTTGGGTCGTTACGGACGCGGCGATACTAAATATGTGTACTTTTATTGTTTTTGTTTGTTTTTTTTAGATAAAGAAATGTATTTATGGGAATAATATTTTTTTTTTTATTATTATTTATTTAGGAATTATTATTTTTTTTTTTTACACATGTGGAAATTTTTTTTTTTACTTTTTTACTTTGTCCCAGGGGGGGACATCACAGATCGCAGATCTGATAGTGTGCACAGCACTCTATCAGATCTGCGATCATACTTTCATCGGAGCAGGCTGCAGCTTTCATCTGCAGCCTGCTCCGACCCGGAAGTGCTCCCTGCAGGACCCGGATACAGCCCCTCGGCCATTTTGGATCCGGGGCCTGCAGGGAGAAGACGTTCGGTACGAGGTGAGTACATCACCTTGTACCGATCGTCTCAGGGAAGCCCGCAGGGAGCCCCCTCCCTGCGCGATGCTTCCCTGTACCGCCGGTACACCGCGATCATGTTTGATCGCGGTGTGCCGGGGGTTAATGTGCCGGGGGCGGTCCGTGACCGCTCCTGGCACGTAGTGCCGGATGTCAGCTGCGATATGCAGCCGACACCCGGCCGCGATCGGCCGCGCTCCCCCCGTGAGCGCGGCCGATCGCGTATGACGTACTATACCGTCACCGGGAATTAAGGCCCACCCCACCTCGACGGTATAGTACGTCATATGGGATTAAGGGGTTAAAGGACTTTTCTATGTGTATGTCTTTATTTCCTTTGACTTACTGGGTTAGTAAAGGAATTTTCTGTGTGTGCATTTATTTCTTTTGAATATGGGTTAGTAATAGAAGTATCTAACAGACACCTCTTGTATGCAACCGACAGCTTCGGTACCTCAGAATGAGCGCTTGAAAGACCTTAGATGACGTCGCGGCCTGTGATTGGTCGCGTGGCGGTCACGTGACCGCCACGCGACCAATCACAAGCCGCGACGTCATCTAAGGTGTTTCAAGCACTTGAAACACCTTAGATGACGTCGCGGCTTGTGATTGGTCGCGTGGCGGTCACGTGACCGCCACGCGACCAATCACAAGCCGCGACGTCATCTAAGGTCTTTCAAGCGCTCATTCTGAGGTACCGAAGCTGCCGGTTACATCGGGCTGTGTCGGAGAGGTGAGTATATCAATATTTTTTATTTTTATTCTTTATTTTACACTTAAATATGGATTCCGATACCGATTCCCGATATCGCAAACATATCGGAACTCGGTATCGGAATTCCGATACCAGATTCAGAAGATCGCCGACCTCATGGCCGACCCCACACAGGGGTCGGGTCGGGTTTCATGAAACCCGACTTTGCCAAAAGTCGGCGACTTCTGAAAATGGCCGACCCCTTTCGCTCAACCCTAGTGAGCACTAAAATGCTCAGATGCTTGTTACTCGAACTGAGCAATTCCTAATGCTTGGATCTTCATTTTGAGTAACAAGTGTAATGGGAGTCAATGGGAAATATGAGCATTTTTCCAGCAGACCCTACAAGGAGGTCTGGTGAGCACTGAAAATGTTGAAATGAATGCAAAAAGTGTTGAATGGAGGGAGAACAGCATGGGGAAGACCCCTGGAAGCATCTCTGACTCTCAGATTGCTGCTTTGAACAATGGTCACACTTTATCTCACATTTAAGGACTGACAATAAAACATTCAAAATCGATAAGAAATTGGAGTTTACAGGAAAAAAATGTTAAAAAACATTCTTTCCTGTATAATGACTTGTATATAAGGCAAATTTTAAAAATTAATTAAACCAAAATTGAAATTTTTATTAAAATATTGGAAATTTCAGTGTAATTTCTGAAGGAAGCAAGAACTGCCAAAAATATGATGGAAAAAATACAGATACAGATACACCCTGTATTAGAGATAAAGGAGGGCCTCATACACATTTTGTTGAAATTGTCAAGTAGTGGCGCTCCTAAACTAATAAAGGCTATGCATTAAGTGGAAAGTCTGACAAAAATTACAAGCAGGGTCATCCATAGACCCTTGAAGGTAACAATTGTGGGCCTCATTAAAATATTCTGAAAGTGTAGTTGATGTACTCCTACACTCATAAAGGTTTCGTACAAAGTACAAAACCAGGAAAAAATTATAAGTATGGTCATCCAGTCATCCATAGACCCTTGAAGGCAATAACTTGCGGGCCTCTTTCAAATACTGAATATTCAAAACACTTTGTGTGCTGCTGCAGTGTCGTACTGGGGTGACAAGGGCCCACCAATAACATTGACTTTGGGGGGGGGCCCACTTTTCACCTGCATGCAAATATTATACTACCTTCGTTCACAAATTTACCTATATATCTATATAATAATA
Source organism: Ranitomeya variabilis (assembly GCF_051348905.1). Classification (NCBI taxonomy): domain Eukaryota; kingdom Metazoa; phylum Chordata; class Amphibia; order Anura; family Dendrobatidae; genus Ranitomeya; species Ranitomeya variabilis. The sequence goes on from NC_135238.1 coordinate 195,004,424, forward strand.
CACTGGGTAGCGTGGTTAATGAGTGATGAGATGCTGCTTTTTTTCTGTACAGTGTGAATCAAGTGAATTATGCCAAGTACTGCCCATACAGTGGGGTTGGGGGCCCTGATCTACACAGGGGCCCACCAGGGGATTCCCCTGATACCCTGTGGGCCAGTCCGAGCCTGTGCTGCTGACATCTGGTGGAGTGGAGAAATTGGAGCTAATCCAAGCATTTTTATCAGAGTGAGCCTGTCAATGCTTTCTGTTGACAGGCAAAAGCGCCTGTCTGTTCTGATCCCATTGGTGGCACAAAAAAACACTCAGATAAGACGCTAGCGGCAGGGCAACACAACACCTCCAAGGCATAGAGGGACAGATCATGCCAGGTGACCAGCTTTGAGACCTAATAGCTAAAGGTCGCAGAGGAATTGTGGAGTATGCTGCTTTTGTCAGTCAGGTATTGTTTGACTATCTTTAAAAACGTTTTCCTTCTTGTCAAAAATACCCAGTTACCAGGGTATGGACGATGGGAGGGTGTCATGAAATTGCCCGAGGCCTTTGACAGTGTACCTCTGACTATTCTGTACCTGGTGTGTGTTTCCATCGCCTCTCCTCCTTGGTTTGGCAAGGAAGCTTGCCCCCTGCCACTAGCGTTGTCTGATGGGAATTTTTTCAACATATTTTCCACAATGGCCTTCTGCTATAGCACTATTTTAGTAGACCTCTGCGCCTCAATGCTTTTTTTGAGTGTTAAATAGCACAGAAATGTTTCACAGATCACGTAATACTCTATGAATTAGTAATTTATTACTGAAAAAAATGTCAATGCTTTTTGGGAGTGTTATATAACACTGAAATGTACCACAGAGCATATATGTATTTTTTTTTATATGTATTTTTTGCTTTATAAGACGCTCCGGATTATAAGACGCACCCCAAATTTTGAGGAGAAAAATAGGAAAAAATGTTTTTTAATAAATTGGTGGTGCTTCTTATAATCTATGCATCTTATTGTTTACCGGGGGTGGTGGATGCGGTGAAGCGGGGTCCCAGGGTCGCTGCTGGGGGAGGCAGGAGTGGAGCGTTGCTGAAGGCTGGGATGAGGGGGTGTGCAGGTGTCCTGTGCTGCAGGGGGGCTCCTGTGCTGCAGGGTGTCTCCTGTGCCACAGGGTGGCTCCTGTGCTGCAGGGGGGCTCCTGTGCTGCATGGGTGTCTTCAGTGCTGCAGGGGTGTCTCCTGTGCTGCAAGGGTGTCTCCGATGTTGCGGGGGGCTCTGCCGACATTTTGTGAAAGGCCAGAGCCCCCCGGCAGTTCGTCCATGCTTTCCTGTGCAGTGGACTTCGGGAAAATGGCCGCCGGGATGCGGCACATGCGCACATGGAGATCTTGGGACCAAGATCTCGAGAGATGAGATCTCAGCACTGAAATCTCATCTTCCGAGATTCCGGCGGCCATTTTCCCGGAGTTCGTTGCACAAGAAAGCATGGACAAACTGCAAGGGAGCTTTGGCCTTTCCCAAAATGTTGGCAGACCCCCCCACAGCACCGTAGACTCCAGCATCACCCTGGACAGCAGTGGACAAGGTCGACAGTGGCGGAGGACACATCCTCATCCCAGCCTGTAATGGTAAGCGGTATATCTGCTTTGTAAGACGCACCCCCATTTCCCCCCCAAATTTGGGGGAAATAAAGTGCGTCTTTCAAAGCAAAAAATAGGGTAATACACTATATATGCAAATATAGTAAATTTTTTCACCCCCAAAAAATAATGTGGTCAACTGCTACAACTATATATTTTGCAACAGACTGCAAAGCCTTAAGCCCTGCCTAGAGACTGTATTCACCTACTCTCCCTGCTCCTGCAACTCTCCCTCCCTAGATTAAATGCAGGATGTATCTGATACAAACAGCAAAACACAAGATTAGCCTTTAGAAGGACTGTTAGTATGATGGTTCAGCATCAGCACCAATATCAACGCTAGATGACTCTGATTCATTAAACTGCACAAACAAGTCTGGACAAGCACTCTCTCCCTCTAATTAGAACTGTCCCTGAGCTGAGCAATGGTGCTAGTGAGCAGAGTAGGGTGGCATTGGTCCTTTTAAAACCTCTGATGAGGTAATGCGGCAGCCAATCACAGTAATGCCACTACCAAGATGGCTACAGCATTTCAGTGACTTGCAGGCAATCTCTGCATGCTTATTGGCTGTATAACAAGCACCAAACATGTGTGGCAGGAATTTGAGTTTCAAATTCGAGCACTGGCTAAAGCCTGCAGAGTGCTGAGCACATCCGGGCACCCAGATACTTGACTGATATCCGAGTATCACCGAGCACGTTTGCTCATCCCTGCTATGAAACTCTGTTTTTCTCTGAAAATTCGCAGCGTTTCAGAATTAAAAATATAGGGCCGAAATTTTGCAGCCATATTCTGATACCCTCTGCTTTTGACTTAGGCAGCATGTATCAGCTGTCACATTCCCTTTAAACTCACATGTATTCATGTGTTAAATTCTTCACCATGCTTAAGATCTCAGTTTCTACATGAACATCTGGAAGCTCGCAGCTGGAAGATAGATACCCACGCAAAGGTAAATTTCATCTTCACAACCATATTTTATTCTTGCAATACATTTAAATAAACAGAAAATGTGCAACTTTGTTTTAAATGTAAATCTATTATTTTGAGTTTACAGCTCCTATGCATACCAACGTTTCAAAACTCGCACTAGGCAAGTGTACTGAGCGAGGCCACGCCAATTAGATGGGTTCTGCCCGGGAGTATGCATTTGCATACTTGACCTTCATTCCCGACTTAGACACCGGCGTATCCTTGCAGTGCACAGTGTGTGCACAGGGAGGATTCACAAATCACACATAGTAGCTGCAGACTTGTCATTCTAGACCTGACAACCAATTCAACTGAGAACAAATACTTCTAGTCTTCTCCTGAAATCATACCCCTTCCATAACTCTCCTAATTCTCATGAAATTATATCTGATATATTATCAAATTCAGACTTTTAATGTTAAATAAAAATTATAATAAAAGTTATTTTGCAAAGTTGATACAGTTTACATTAGCAAACTGGGGGTCTCTCATCCCAATCTGGTTCCAGCCTGGTGTGTCTCATTGCCCTCTAACTGCAGCGGTAAGCGTCGCATTATATATATTTGATACTGGGGACTTTGTCTTATGCTATTGTATTCTCTGTTACGGTGGCGACTTGCGGCTATTTTTATTACCAGTTTACTGATTTTTTCAGACTGGTCTACGTTTTGGGCATTGCACACCGGTGGATACCTGTTCCTTCAAACTACCCTTATGCACTTTTTATTTTTTATGTCTCTGCAATATAACGTTTTGTACTTTTGACATTTGTTTATGATTATCTTGTATATTTAATAAATTTACACACTTTTATACCCGTGATACTCCTTGTTCTCCTTGTTTTTATTGCTATTATGGAGTGGGTTGTTTCCCCTTTTGATTGTGGGTCCTTTATCTCTATTTAGTGCTATTGGGCCCCTCCCACTCTTCAAAATATGTTCTCTGGTTTTGTCGTATTAGCAAACTGTACAGGAACTTTACTTTAAAGGGAGTGTAAAAGATATAGGGGCATTTAATGTCAGCTTACAATCCTCATTCAGCATGTGTAGCTGTAGCAAGACACCTGGCTCAGGAGGTAGTACAGCCACACCAGGTAGTATCCAAATTCATGCAAGATGGCCTCCTGTGGAGGCCATGCTGTGTAACTGCTTTCTCCAGTGAGATAGGATTTCATATAGAGATTTAAGGAGAATATGAAGTTATCGTACATCCTAGCCACATACCGGTTACATTTTCGAGATCTCTGGATTGGGCCGAACGCCATCCAGTGTCTCGATCCGTTCTAGCAGTCCAGGTTGGGGAGAATTTTATAAAGAGATTTAAGGAGAATATGGAGTTATCATGCATCTTATCCAGATATCGGTTACATTTTCGAAATCTCTGAAATGGGCCGAATGCCTTCAAGTGTCTCGATCTGTTCTAGCATTCCAGGGTGGGGAGATGCAGAGAATGGCTAGTAGAAACCTGGGAGCAAAGCCGTGTCTGGTCTCCAAGTGTAATGGGAACCCGGCTGGATCCGATGGTACCAAAACTGCCATCCTCTGACCTTCCATAAAGAAGTTATGATCCATCAAAGGTTTTAGAGTTTCAGCATCTCAGATCAAGTGGGAGGGAGACTAGGGCCATCATAGAGGACCAGAAGGGAGGTACTGACCAAGGGGTTAAGTGAACGTGCGACAATGTGAGTCTTTGTTCTCTGTCAAGGGAGGTCACGCCATGCAGCGTGTTAGAAAAAGCCAAAAATAGTTGGCCCCCACAACTCCCATATGGTTGTCAGCATCCAACGGCCGAACATCTAGCCGATACCTGAATTTTGTGTCATCTGCTTATATCTTTTGTACGTCACCTGTGTTTGCATATCTGACCATTGTATATGTATAACCATTGTGTATATAGTGTATTGTCTTGTGTGCCCTTAAGGCAATTAAATATGTAAACTAACCTTGGGCTGCTCTTTTATCCTAATCCATGAATCCACACGTTCATGTTCTCAGTTTTACCTTTCCATGCTACCGGGGCTGGTTTCTGATAGGCCGGGTTTATGTATAATGAGGAACTGCTGGCAGTCCTAAGGTTCTGTTTCATTGGTTCTCGTGAAATGGGCCTCTCAGCCTGTCAGGGCTGCGAGGGAGCATGGTGCCACTTCAGTGACTGCATGGGTCACATCCTGTCACTCCCCGTGCCTCTCTGGGCCCATGTGGACAGGGGGTTGTCTGTTTAAATCTGCATCAAGCTGACCTTCCACTTCCCCAGGGGGTGCGGAACGTAATGTTGGTGCAAATGAGGAGACCATACCATGTGATTCCTCAGAAGTACTAGTGACATCAGGCGGGGTGGCGAGGTGCAGGTTCCTCTCAGGGAGTCTATCAAGAAAATGCTTGTGTGACTGTAGGCAGCATGAAACGGCAATAGGATCCTATGTTTTGCTTTGCGTTTCAGAAACGTGTATTGAGAAAAAAGCCTGAAAATGGGCGATGCGTCAAAGGGGCGGCTCCCCAGCATATTCTTCCAGCCCAACTTGGCATTATTGTGAATTCTCTCACAACACATAAATAGGGAGATACCTGTCAGTCAAGTCGTCAGGGAAGCTGGAGGGTAGTCACCCCCTTGACTTATGTCCCCATTCTCGGCACATTTTTAAAATCTGTCTCCTTTGAAATGCTGCAGCTTTATAGATGGTTGGAATTTTCCAGTAAAAGTCTCCTGTTGATTTCCCTTTAACAGATTTCTATATGCTGCATAAAATATTTAGTGCAAATTACAACATACAAGATCAATGCTATACGTACTGTTATATATCAAGGAAAACCATTGCACGTTACTCAGCCTCGTCTCTTGACAGCATCTCTCCTAAAATACATTGCTGAACAAGGTTAAAAATAGTGCCCATATTACAACAATCTCGCTCAAGTCACTGGAGTCATTTTTAATGCACATTGTGCCAGTTTTCTGGTGCATTACGTTTATAAATGCTCCCTATGGTCAATGCATTTCATACATCATTATGTCTGTATGACAATACAATACAATAGACTTTAACCTTGCTGGTGAAACTCTACCTTCCATATCTAATCCTATGGTATGTTAATTTCCAGCATGTAATGACCACCATGGGCATAGCACGAGGGCTATGGTTACAAGGTTGACTCGACAGAGAATAGGATACTTTCAGCAGGGAAGATATTTATGCATTATGTCTTTGAAAATCACACAACCTTTAGAAGTCACTGATATCATAACTAATAATAGCGGCAACATAGTTTGGAATCTCACATTTTGATCGATAGTCCACATTTGCATCCGTGCCGTAAACACATCAGAGGGCTTGATAGACCTGTATTTCACATAATGTATGGAACTGATGCAATCTGTAATGTTTCCGCTCCAACTCTGATTGTTTTTTTATTTTGCTTGACAATTCCTAAAAATCAAAGTAAGTTGAAGAGTCCAGAATGATAATATTGAATCCAATGACAATAGTGAACTACATATGGTAAATATGCTTTTTCACCTATAAAAAAAAAAATCACATTGACATTGGGAACCTGAATTTTTTGCCTTCCAAATCCTTCAAGATTCCTAACTATATCCTTGGGGATGTTAGTCACGTCACAACGGCTAATTTATCAGAACAATAAGTCACTCTAGATTTATGTCGCCAAAAATGTTGTTATGGGCCAGCTGGTCCTGTTCTCGTTACAAATTCTGACATCTCTCAGTATAATTACTAATCATTATGGAATACTCTGAAGGTTTAGTAAGGATGTACTGCGTTGTTTATGCAATCACCATGCTTTATTATAAATACACACGTGGTCAAAATTGTTGGTACCCCTCATTTAATGACAGAAAAGCCCACAATGGTCACAGAAATAACTTGAACCTGACAAAAGTAATAATAAATAAAAGATCTATGAAAATGAACAAATGAAAGTCAGACATTGCTTTTCAACCATGCTTCCACAGAATTAAATAAAAAAAAGTAAAACTCATGAAATAGGCCTGGACAGAAATGATGGTACCCTTAACTTAATATTTTGTTGCCTAATCTTTTGAGGCAATCACTGCAATCAAACGATTCCTGTAGCTGTCAATGAGACAGCCGCTGAGGACTGAGCCGCACTGAAGACTAGTCGGGCAGGTTGGTCCCCAGTGGTTTCTCCCTTTGCACTGACCTACAGTAACAGGTCTCTTACTATAGATGCACGCAGGGAGAGACTTGTCCCTCCACGGCAGCGGGAGGAGAAGCCACCGGGGTCCCGCCTGTCTAACTCTTCTCCCATTGGCTATTAACCTATGTTACGCATAGATGGCTGAAATCATGCAGCCAGGGTCTGATACTTGCTGTCCGTGAATCGGGCAGCATGTATCAACTGTGAGGTTCCCTTTAAATGTACATATATTCAAGTGTTACAAGTTTCTTGAACTTCTTCTTAACATCCAGGAAGCTCACAGTTTGAAGGAATGAAGTTTTATTTTTCATGTTTTATTGTACCATTGCATTTCAATAAGCAGAAAATGTGCATTTTTTTTATTGTAAAGTTACTGCCACTTTGAGTCTACGGATCCTATGCAAACCAATAGAGTTCTAAAGTAACAGAGTGCAAACAATTTTCAGTCGGCTCCTGGAATCGTAAACCCTAATAAAACTACATCTGATATCGTTTCCATTTCTATTGCTTCCTGCTGTTGTTGCAGCTACAGAAAAGATAGATTTTGTACTTCGATTTCACTAATATAGGGCATTATTATTATTAATAATAATAATAATAATAATAATAACAGTAGTAATGATTACTAATACTAAGGATGTTTTATTGCTTCACCTTAACAGAGGGTATCCATTTTGCTGATAAAGAATTCTTAATATGACACATCTGCTTACTTTGTAGACATGTGTCTTTCTTCAGTAAAAACAGACTTAGAATCTCAATGCCAACATAACCTGACAGGCAGCGCTGGTGCTCCTATCTGTACAGTCAGTACTGACATTTCAGGTTAGTGACCTACTTTTTGGGAGCTTGACGCTCCGCTTTTGCTTCATCCAGTCTGATTTGGAGTAATGTGTAGCAAAGAGTTTCCATTTTTGGAGGGGTACAGAAATCCACATTAGAAGCCATCAAACTGTCTTATCCTGCACATCTGAGTCACGTGAATACCATATTCAGTAATGGGATATGAATTGTACATGAAGTTCTACTCATTAATGCTTACTGCACTCTGAAATATATTTGCAGCTAAATGGGTAATGTATTCCAAGAAAAAGCTATATCATAGGAAAAAAGCTAAAATGAAATCTGTCATCAGGTGTTTTGCCACCTAGTCTGAGGGCAGTATAATGTTGAGTCAGCTACCCTGATTCCAGCAATGTATCACTTACTAGGTTGCTTGCTGTAGTTTTGATAAAATACCTGTTTTAGTCAGCAGTTTTACTAGAGGACTAGTAAACCTGTCAATTAGTCCTCCATATTCATGATCTCTGTATAGCCTCGCCCCCATCACTGAATGGCAGCTTTCTGCCTATGCAGAGTGTACACAGAAAGCTGCCAATCAATGGTGTGGGTGGAGTTATACAAAGTTGAATATATTTCTTGCATGCTTCTATAGATAAGCGATATATGTTTGAACTGCTACAGATTTTTATTAGTTAATTCATTTGGCTCTGCATTCTAATATTACTTCTTTGTCTATCAGATATATGAGCAATCATATTTTGGTTTTTAGTTAATCACTTTGAAAATTACCCTTTATATATAGTTTCACATACTGCCTCCTGAGTGAGAGCACAGCACATGCGCTGCTCTGTCGTTGTGCAGTGGCACTCAATATGTGTGACGCATTGCTTGGTGCAACCGCCCGGGTGGGCAGACCTGGTAATGCGCCTCTGTGATGCGCCCAATGAGTGTCTGTCTTAATTTACCATACTATATAACAATCCTGACGAAGCCGCATTTTTAGACGGTGAAACGCACATCGAGGCTGTTCAGTACCCAGAAGCAGACTGGCTCCCTGAAGCAGAATGAGAGTCTATAAATACCCAGGTCCAGGTGTGTCAATTAGAGCCAGAGGGAAGTTGCCACTGAGTCCAAAAGTCAGAAGGATTAAGAAGGCGTCTGCAATGCCAAACGCAAAGACCTTCTGCAGCCAGATGCAGAGCGACTGTCTGTTGCTTCTGACACACCCATGACAGTTAGCCATATATTTGCTTCTGACTGTCTATATACTTATGAGGATACATGTTTACATATTAGTGGGATATATAGTATTTCCTGCTTCTGTTTTTGGTATACTACTATGTGTATATTATTTATGTGGTCACATATTTAGATATACCATTGTATGCATTATTTGTAAATAAACTTTGATACTGATTTTGTAAATTTAGATCCCATTATTCATTTTTGGACTCAGTAGCTTTAACCCCTTCACCCCCAAGGGTGGTTTGCACGTTAATGACCGGGCCAATTTTTACAATTCTGACCACTGTCCCTTTATGAGGTTATAACTCTGGAACGCTTTAACGGATCCACGTGATTCTGACATTCTTTTCTCGTGACATATTGTACTTCATGATAGTGATAACATTTCTTTGATATTACCTGCGTTTATTTGTGAAAAAAATGGAAATTTGGCGAAAATTTTGAAAATTTCGCAATTTTCCAACTTTGAATTTTTATGCAATAAAATCACAGAGATATGTCACACAAAATACTTAATAAGTAACATTTCCCACATGTCTACTTTACATCAGCACAATTTGGAATCAAATTTTTTTTTTGTTAGGGAGTTATAAGGGTTAAAATTTGACCAGCAATTTCTCATTTTTACAACACCATTTTTTTTTTAGGGACCACATCTCATTTGAAGTCATTTTGAGGGGTTTATATGATAGAAAATAACCAAGTGTGACACTATTCTAAAAACTGCACCCCTCAAGGTGCTCAAAACCACATTCAAAAAGTTTATTAACCCTTCAGGTGTTTCACAGGAATTTTTGGAATGTTTAAATAAAAATGAACATTTAACTTTTTTTCACAAAAAATTTACTTCAGCTCCAATTTGTTTTATTTTATCAAGGGTAACAGGAGAAAATGGACCGCAAAAGTTGTTGTACAATTTGTCCTGAGTACGCTGATACCCCATATGTGGGAGCAAACCACTGTTTGGGCGCATGGCAGAACTCGGAAGCGAAGGAGCGCCATTTGACTTTTCAATGCAAAATTGACTGGAATTGAGATGGGACGCCATGTTGGGTTTGGAGAGCCCCTGATGTGCCTAAACATTGAAACCCCCCACAAGTGACACCATTTTGGAAAGTAGACCCTCTAAGGAACTCATCTAGATGTGTTGTGAGAGCTTTGAACCCCCAAGTGTTTCACTACAGTTCATAACGCAGAGCTGTGAAAATAAAAATTATTTTTTTTTCCACAAAAATTATATTTTAGCCCCCAGTTTTGTATTTTTCCAAGGGTATTAGTTGAAATTAGACCCCAAAAGTTGTTGTCCAATTTGTCCTGAGTACGCTGATACCCCATATGTGGGGGGAACCACCGTTTGAGCGCATGGCAGAGCTCGGAAGGGAAGGAGCGTCATTTGGAATGCAGACTTAGATGGATTGGTCTGCAGGCGTCACATTGCGTTTGCAGAGCCCCTAATGTACCTAAACAGTAGAAACCCGCCACAAGTGACCCCATATTGGAAACTAGACCCCCCAAGGAACTTATCTAGATGTGTTGTGAGAACTTTGAACCCCCAAGTGTTTCACTACAGTTTATAACGCAGAGCCGTGAAAATAAAAAATCCTTTTTTTTCCACAAAAATTATTTTTTAGCCCCCAGTTTTGTATTTTCCCAAGGGTAACAGGAGAAATTGGACCCGAAAAGTTGTTGTCTAATGTGTCCTAAGTACGCTGATACCCCATATGTTCGGGTAAACCCTTGTTTGGGCGCACGGGAGAGCTCGGAAGGGAAGGAGCACTGTTTTACTTTTTCAACGCAGAATTGGCTGGAATTGAGATCGGACGCCATGTCGCGTTTGGAGAGCCCCTGATGTGCCTAAACAGTGAAACCCCCCCAATTATAACTGAAACCCTAATCCAAACACATCCCTAACCCTAATCCCAAAGGTAACCCTAACCACACCCCTAACCCTGACACACCCCTAACTCTAATCCCAACCCTAATCCCAACCATAAATTTAATCCAAACCCTAACCCTAACTTTAGCCCCAACCCTAACTGTAGCCTTAACCCTAGCCCTAACCCTAGCCCTAACCCTAACCCTAACCCTAGCCCTAACCCTAGCCCTAACCCTAACCCTAATGGGAAAATGGAAATAAATACATTTTTTTAATTTTTTAATTTTTCACTAACTAAGGGGGTGATGAAGGGGGGTTTGATTTACTTTAATAGCGGGTTTTTTAGCGGATTTTTATGATTGGCAGCCGTCACACACTGAAAGACGCTTTTTATTGCAAAAAATATTTTTTGCATTACCACATTTTGAGAGCTATAATTTTTCCATATTTTGGTCCACAGAGTCATGTGAGGTCTTGTTTTTTGCGGGACGAGTTGGCGTTTTTATTTGTAACATTTTTGGGCACGTGACATTTTTTGATCGCTTTTTGTTCCGATTTTTGTGAGGCAGAATGACCAAAAACCAGCTATTCATGAATTTCTTTTGGGGGAGGCGTTTATACCATTCCGCGTTTGGTAAAATGGATAAAGCAGTTTTACACATGTGAAAATTTTATTTTTTTACACTATAACATTGCCCCAGGGGGGGCATGATGTTATAGTGTAAGATCGCCGATCTGACACTTTGCTGTGCACTGTGTTAGATCGGCGATCTGACGTGCACAGCTCCTGGAGGCTTCCCGGCGCCTGCTCTGAGCAAACGCAGTGAAGCCACCTCCCTGCAGGACCCGGATGCCGCGGCCATCTTGGATCCAGGCCTGCTGCAGGGAGGAGGTAAGAGACCCTTGGAGCAATCGCGTTGCTCCGGGGGTCTCAGGGAAGCACACAGGGAGCCCCCTCCCTGCGCGATGCTTCCCTATACCGCCGGAACACTGCGATCATGTTTGATCGCAGTGTGCCGGGGGTTAATGTGCCAGGGCGGTCCGTGACCGCTCCTGGCACATAGTGCCGGATGTCAGCTGCGATAGTCAGCTGACACCCGGCCGCGATCGGCCACGCTCCCCCCGTGAACGCGGCCGATCGCGCTGGACATACTATCCCCTTGGTGGTCATACGGGCCCACCCCACCTCGACGGGATAGTACGTCCGATGTCAGAAAGGGGTTAAGGGTTACAAAGGGCTCATCATTCAGATAACTGGTAGATCTGCAGCAAATAAAACAATGATTTTATCAAAACTGGATCAAAGAGCCCAGCAAGTGACACACCACTAGAGTCAGGGTCTGCGCTCAGATAGGGTGGTAAATACCAGATGATAGACTGCCTTGAATGCAATTTCATAGTTACAGATGAACGACAAGGGTTTTCGACTTTGCTTATAGGCTGGGAATGTATTAGGGAAGCCAAATAATGGAATATTTCAATCTCTATCTTTATTACTGTTTCTTCTGATTACGGATAATACTACATTAAAAAAAACATGGTTATTGCTATTCTTTAATAATTCAGTTCTGCAATGTATTCAAGTTTTACAAAGCAAGAAATAAGTGCAAATATCATAATGATAATACTGTAGCTATAAAAATATATTGTATATGCAAAAAAGTGAATCTTTTGTGAATTCCATTGTCACCTTAGTTGTTATCATATAGTTATTGGTTGTGACAGACACAGTGATGGACCCGTGGATGTTGACTACAGTCCATTTTGTTATTTTTCAACATCCTCAAGCCGGGGCTAAACAATATCTGAAGTTAAATAATTTGGTATTGGTCCTTCCTTTCCAGCTATAAGAGGTTCCCCGCTTCTAGTAAGGCATACCACAAGATTTTGAAGGCATCTGTGTGCAAATTGCCTCTTCAGAGAGGTAGGGGACCAGAATTCTAGTGCCAGCTATTGGAATTAGCAATCCTAAAAGTCAATATCAATCTTGTGGGAATTTTTGAGCATTCATACTGAAGAACAATTGTGATTTCAGGGGTCTAACAAACTCAACCCCCGAAAATCAGCCCCATAGCATTTTCAATCCTCCACCAAACTTAACAGTTGGCACAATTCAGCCAGGTCATTAAAATCCAGACTCATCCATTGTACTGCCACATAGAGAAATATCATTCATCATTCATCACTCTAGAGAACGTTTCCACTGTTCCAGAATCCAGTGGTTGTGACTTTACTCCACTGCATCTTACGCTTAGCATCGTGCTTGGTGGTTATTGTCAGCAGGCATTGGTGACTTTCATACATTATGCACCTTAGCTCTCGATGGCGCCGCTCTGTGACTTTACGTGGTCTACACTTCATAAGGGTGGCTTATAGACGCCTCTCCATTACTAACCCCTGGGCTTGATGTCAGCTGACATCAACCTCAATACTATTAACCTATTTGCCAATGCACCAGGGCAAGTGGTAAGAGCGGAGGCTAAGAGCCAGATGGCTAATGAAATGTGGGGTTTCCTATAAGATGGGTGCTCAAAAATTGCACGGAACATGCATGGCTTGTGTGCCAAATTTTCTTTTTCTCGTACCCCTTAACTTGCATTGGCAATTTTCATTCAATATACGCCGCCGCTCGCAGCATACTGCAATTTTTTTTTCTCAATCTGATCTGAGCTGAGAAAAAAATTGCAGATGAACACATAATCATTGACTAACATTAGTTAGAATGCAATCCAATTTTTATTGGATTGCACTCGTTCATTTTAAACGTAGATGAGTATGAGTCCTTAAAGAGAATATCCAAGACTTTGTAAAAAAAAAAAATGTGCCTCAACACTAACAGGCAGGTAGGTGCTACCTAACTGCCTGTTGTGCCCTATACCATTCTTTACTGGTACAGAGTGGCCATGAACTGCTATTGCCAGTGATTTAGGTTCCTCAGCTGATGTCACGTTAGGAGGACGGCGGCTTCTTTTCCGTCGTGTGTTGCCGACGGGGCATAACTGCCGATGTCATGCTGACATGATACGTTAGGCAGCAGGGATGCGGCTGTCAATCAGAATGACATCAACAATTCTGCCCTGTGAACAGAGCAGAGTGACAAAAAGTTACATCAGCAGAGGTAGCTGAATCGCTGGCAAGAGCAGTCAGTGACTGCTCTGCTCTGGCAAAAAATAGTACCCGGCACAACAGGCAGGTAGGTAGCAGCTACCCTGCCTTTCAGTGTTTAAGCACTTTTTTAAAAGAAATTCCAGAATATCCTCTTTAAATGGCTTTTGTTGTAAAACCAGCACAATTTTTGGAACGGTTATATCAGGGCAGAAATTTAACAACGTGCTGTCCAGTTTGCAATATGAAGTTGATGTTTGTAGAGATAAAAATTCAAGTCATACATTGCTAAAGTTGAGCAAGCAATTTTTCACAATTCTTCATATTTTAGCGAGGTAGTTACATTTTTATCATCTCCATTACATTGTACGTATGAATAATACATGGATCACTCTCTGGAATTTTTTTGTACGTAGGAGAAAGAAAAAGACCATAAAATTTTACAACAAATATACAGTATATTGTTGGCAAAAATGGACAAAATCACATACTGCTGCTATAAGAGCAAATCAGTTTAAGAAAGGAAAATGTGTTTGGATATTATATAGTTAGTATTTTGTTTGCTCTACACAAGAGAGTTAAACACTCAACTACTTCCATTACAAATGCAAAAAAAGAAAGGGATATTTATTGATTATTTCACTATAATGGTTGAAGCCATGCACTCTTGTGTGTATAATGCATCCAGGGCTAATGCTATTATTATAATAATCGTTATAATACAATGGTCTATGAACAATATTTTGTTCCGATGTGGTCATTCTAAGTTAAATTTATGACTTTGTAAAAAAACTGCTAATTTATAGAAAAGCTCTAAAACATAGTCTCAGAAGTAAAACATAATAAGGTTTAAATTGATCTCTGCTGCCAGATTTCACAAAACAAACTACGGTACATACATTATTGAAAAATCTTTTAGACTTGAGAAGGTTGGCTTGCTGACTTTGAAAATCCAGGTGAGATAGGGGTTTAATTATTTTTAGTAGTTTTTGTGCTTGAAGTTAAAATGTCTGGCTGGACTCTTGAAATATGGATATGGTAACGGATCACTTTTGAATTGAACCTCAAAAACAAGATCAAAATAAATGTGCAATGCAATAAATATCTGGTGCCTCTCTTGCCAATCTTTTCCAATCCAATCTTTATTTTTGAAAAATGGCTACCTGCATTCCCTAGGTGCTCTGTTCGTTTTCATAGTCTTAATCATTCACCCTGACTGCTGTGGTCTGGTCCATCTGAAATTACAGAGAAGTGTACCAGAAAATAGTGGTCAAATTCTAGCCTGGGGTATTCTTCCCTCCTCTATGATGAATCTACTCTGAGAAAGGGAAAGACCTGCAACAACATACAAGGAATAAACAACACCCCCCACGATATCCTAAAGCAGGTTTCTCCTGTGGGACATGTAATTAGAGACAGTCTGCTTTTTTCATTGGTCTCACTACAGAGCTGTGTATGATCATTAAGTCACAAAGTGCTGGGAGTTATGCTATGTGTGATTACATAACACCTTTCAGCTGTTATCCTATGGCAATCAGGGTGATGGGAGGGGCAGTACAGCAGAGCTGAGTTTTGTCTCATTATAAACACTTCTGCAGCTGCAGCTCTCCTCTCACAGTGTTGTCAGCTCTGATATATCCCTGCCCACACACTGACTGCTGTAAGATGAAAGCTGAAAGGTGTTTATAATCACACTCATCTCTACTCTGCTCCCAGCACTTCCTAATCACACACAGCTTTGCACTACTCCTTGTACTTTGTAATAACAAAAAGCCTGTTCTAAATTTTTATGGGGGCGTGATATGCTGCTTATGATTGGGCAACGTCATGCAGGGGAAGAAGTTCACTCCCCAAGGGAAGAATGTATGGTAACACCTAGTTCGGTTTATACAAAATAAAAACCTCAATTTTACAAGTTAATATCTCTGCAGCGGAGATGAAAAATTGAAAATTGAAAATTAAAACTATTTATTCAGCTCTGCAGCCACTATTCCATAATGTGAGAGCATCCCTGGTGCAGTTTTTGACATATAACACTGTATAGGCAACAATTGACTCCCTTTGTAAAAAAAATAAAACATTGACCATATGGTATAAACAATGACTAAAAAGGAGACTTCTTCACTTGGTGTCCAAATGAGCATCGCAACCTGGCACAGAAATGCAGCAGTACAGTACATGTACTTGTAGTCCTAGACTGTAGAAAAACACTACTTTATACATATACAGACATGAGTAGAGGAAAAGAAAAATATGGAAGTATTTACCTGGTGTTTTCTTACCGTTGGTTAGAGACTCCTTGGAAAACAGAAGTGATAAACAAAGGATGAGATACCGTAAAAAGAGGATTCCTCAGAAGGAAAATATTTTTTAATTCATTTTTGCACAGTATAAAATAAAATAATTAGGAACAAGCAGATGGAATACTCAATGAGCCAATGCTGAATGAGGCGAAAGGTACTATCCTGTACACTCTCATTGCATAAAGATTTACATAGTGTTTTCATGCTGTAATGACAGAAAAAAGAAAACATCTTCTATGATACAGAGGCATTTCCATCCTAGAGTGTTATGGCATGCATTCCATAGAATATGTCATAAATATCTAACAGATACAAGTCAACCTCCGGGAACCACAAGGAGTCTTTTGAACGGGGGTCCCTCGATTCCCTTCCCTGGCCACCTAATGATATGAATGAAGAGGTGACACTTATATCTGTGCCTCATTGCCCTCATCTATTGGCATCATGAAAAAAGCCACGTGAATCTAGAGAGCCATGCATGCGGTGCCATCACTAGATGGAGGTCCAGGGAACCATGTTCTGGAGGTAGATTAGGACCTACATTGGGACTTACATAAATCAGACATTTATGACACATTGGTGGATATGCCATAAATCTCTAAGGTGTGAATACTCTAAGGAAATGGTTTTCCTTTGCTTGGTGTTAAACCCCCAGACTGGATTCCTCCTTCATTTTTTTTAATGGTGTGGTGCCCATGAAGAGGTAGAGAACCATGAGCAGGGCCATATTTAGAGTTTATGCTGCCCTAGGCACTTTTAGTGCTGACTCCCCCTTTGGTGAGTATGACACTATCGGCAGTGACTTTGTCAAAAATCGCTAAAGTGAAAGTAGCCTTTTGCAGCAGATCCAGCAGTTTTTCTGCATCTGCCACGTAACTGATCACTTACGGCAACACTGCATTCAGCCTTATTCATTCCCTATGGGATTTGCAGACATTTGCAGCACTTGTCGCGATCTGGCAAATGTGGTATCATACCTTCCAACTTTTGAAGAAGGGAAAGAGGGACAAGTTTTGCGGCGCGCGTAGCTTGCCGTGGCAAATTTTAGGCCATGCCTCCAACCACACCCATTTCACAACTAGTCACAGCCATATCCACGCCCCAACCACACCCATTTAGCGCTGCTGATCACACTGTTTCATAAGCAATAATTATAAACAAAAAAATATGGCCACACAGTGCTCCATACTATATAACGACCCACATGATTATCAATACTGTATAAGGACCCCACATGATGCTGCGTACAGTATAATGGCCACACAGTGCTCTATACTGTATACTGTATAATGGCCATACAATGCTCTATACTGTATAATGGCCACACAGTGCTCTATACTGTATAATGGCCACACATGATGCTCAATACTGTATATGGCCACACAGTGCTCTATACTGTATAATGGACACACATGATGCTCCATACTGTATAATGGCCACACAGTGCTCTATACTGTATAATGGCCACACATGATGCCCAATACTGTATAATGGCCACACATGACGCTCTATACTGAATAATGGCCACACAGTGCACCAATCTGTATAATGACCACACAGTGCTCCATATTGTATAATGACCACACAGTGCTCTATACTGTATAATTGTCATGTTGGACGCTGTTCAGACCAGGTCGTCCGACAGACAGCGGTAGTTCCGCTTTTGACCACTATTTGCTCATTGGCGTCGGCTAGATTTTGTCTAGCTGTTCCGGGGTTAATTTACCTGATCCTCGGATTGGAAGCTGGGCCATGCCCATTGCCTTTAAATAGCTCTCCTGATCATTGGGCGTCGCCGATTATAGCTTCTGTCTTGTGCGTTGTTATCTCGGTCTGGTGAGGAGAGCTGGTGGTTGGAGATTTGTTGCTGGTGGTGTATTTTCCTTTGTCTTATTTACTCCTTCCTATATTTGTATTTATTTTGCCCTGCACATTTATAGTGTATTCCTGAGTGACTGCGGCGTGGTGTATATTTTCCTTTATCCTTGTCTGTGCTAACTGTGGATATTGGGGAATAACATCTTCACTGGGTAGTGAGCGGAGGTTTCAGCCTAGGGCTGAGCTCAGGAGACAGGGTGAGGTTCGAGGCCTGGACATGCACACCTTCAGTGTAAACTCCAGGTAGAGGGTCAGTCAGGATTTCCCTAGTCTGAGGGAAACTGCAGGGGCCCGGGTTATTAGCTCTCGCTCACCTAGTCTCTCCCTGACATTATAATCGGCCCAACAACACAAAAGAGAAAAAAAAAGGGGGTTCTTTTTTTGTGTGTTTTGTCATGGATCCCATGACTTCCATAACCCGCCAGTTGGAGGCACTGTCCCTACAGGTCACGGAGTTAAGGGGGGCAGTACAGCAACAGGGACTAGCAGTGTCTAATGTGCAAGCTGGATCGACAGGAAGAGTTGCTGAGCCTAAATTTCCTTTGCCTGAAAAATTTGCTGGGGAACGCAGTAAATTTGTTTCTTTTCGTGAAGCTTGCAAACTATATTTCCGTATGCGCCCGATATCTTCAGGTAATGAGGATCAGCGTGTGGGCCTGGTGTTGTCATTGTTGAGTGGGGATCCTCAAGCATGGGCGTTTTCTTTGCCATCTGATTCTGCTGCATTTGACTCTGTGGAGAGTTTTTTTTCCTCTCTTGGGAAAATCTACGATGAACCTGACAAAATGGCTCTAGCAGAATCTAAGATACGCTCTATTCGCCAGGGGAGCGAGTTACAGAGGATTACTGTTCTGAATTTCGTCGCTGGGCGATCGATACCCAATGGAATGATGCAGCATTGCGGAGTCAGTTTATACATGGGATTTCTGGAAGGGTTAAAAAAGCCCTTCTGATGTACCAGACTCCTGCTTCTCTAGATTCCGCCATGAGTCTGGTTGTCCGCATTGATCGCCGTTTGCGTCAGGGGGAGCATGAGACACCGCCTATGGGAGAAGGTTTAGGTTCACGTGAGGTTGCTGCAGGTGAGCCCACAGAGCCTATGCAAATCGCAGGGGTGTCACACGTGAAGCGTCCAGTCCCTGAGCTCAGGAAGCAGGGAGCCTGTTTTTACTGTGGTAAAACGGGTCATTTTATTAACATCTGTCCTCTGCTGCCTAAGAAAAACACAACGGCGGAAAACTTCTAAGCTCAGAGGGTGTGGAGGAGACCAGTCTGAGCTTATGTATATCCCCCATGGTGGTTTCTCAGTGCATGTTCCCTGCTAAGGTTTTTATCGCTGGCAGTGAGCTGCCAATTACTGTTTTTGTGGATAGTGGTTCAGCCACAAATCTCATTGATGAGGAGTTTGCGTGCACAGCAGGTTTTAGGATTGAAAAACTGTCTCATCCTATCCGCGTGGTCACCATCAATGCTGCTCCTCTCTCTCAGGGGGAGATTACTGAATTTGTGGCTGAGGTGAAACTCCACATTGGAGTTCTACATTCCGAGCGGGTTACATGTAAGGTGCTCAGGAATCTTCCTGCCCAGGTGGTTTTGGGTTTCCTTGGTTGTCTATGCACAACCCGGTAATTGACTGGAAAACTCAGGACATAATTCGGTGGAGCGAGTTCTACCAGGAGAATTGCCTGGCCACATGTGTGGCTGCGGTGACTTCAAGCGTTCCGGAGTCACTTCAGGATTTTGTGGATGTGTTCTCTGAGAAGGGTTGTTCAGAGCTGCCGCCACATCGTCCTTATGACTGTTCTATCAGGTTTAAACCAGGGGCCAAATTGCCTAAAGCAAGGATGTTTAACATCTCCAGTCCGGAGAGACAAGCGTTAAAAGATTACATTGCTGAAAGCTTGAGCAAAGGGCACATCAGGCTGTCATCCTCGCCGGTGGCAGCAGGGTTCTTCTTCGTGAAGAAGAAAGATGGCGGATTACGCCCGTGTTTGGATTTCAGGGAGTTGAACCAGATTACGGTTCGTGATCCATACCCTATGCCTCTGATTCCAGATTTGTTCAACCAGGTGGCAGGTGCTAAGTGGTTTACCAAGCTTGACCTCAGGGGGGCGTACAACCTCATAATAGTCCGTCAAGGTGATGAGTAGAAGACGGCTTTTAATACCCCTGAGGGTCATTTTGAAAATTTGGTGATGCCGTTTAGGTTGACTAACGCACCTGCAGTGTTCCAACATTTCATCAATGATGTGTTCTCGCATGTTTTGGGGAAATTTGTTATCGTGTACCTAGATGACATTCTCATATATTCTTGCGACCGTGATACTCAGTTAAATCATGTCAGGCAGGTGTTACAGCTTCTCAGAGAGAATAAGCTGTATGCTAAACTTGAAAAATGTGTATTTTCTGTTCAAGAGTTGCCTTTCTTGGGTTATATTGTGTCTGCTTCTGGTTTTAAAATGGACGCCGCTAAGGTGCAGGCGGTGCTGCGTTCTGAACGTCCTGATAACCTGAAAGCACTTCAGCGGTTCCTTGGGTTTTCTAACTACTATAGAAAATTTATCAAGGATTTTTCCATCATTGCTAAACCGCTAACTGACATGACTAAAAAGGGTACCAATTTCTCCGTTTGGCCTGAGGCTGCTGTGCGCGCATTTGAATTTCTTAAGAACAGTTTTGTTTCAGCCCCCATTCTTGTGCAGCCAGACGTATCTAAACCCTTTGTTGTGGAAGTCGATGCGTCTGAGGTAGGTGTGGGGGCAGTACTATCTCAAGGTTCATCTAATGAGTGGTTTACGTCCGTGCGCCTATTTCTCCAAGAAACTGTCGTCCGCCGAATGTAACTATGATATTGGCAACAGGGAGTTGTTGGCAATTAAGTTGGCCTTTGAGGAATGGCGACACTTCTTGGAGGGGTCGGTACATCAGGTAACTGTTATTACCAATCATAAGAATCTGCTGTATTTGGAGTCTGCCAAGCATCTGTCCCCCAGGCAGGCTCGCTGGGCATTGTTTTTCACATGGTTCAATTTTGTGGTCACTTACAGACCGGGGTCTAAAAACACTAAGGCGGATGCTCTGTCCAGGTGTTTTCCGGGGGGAGAACCTCGGGAAGATCCAGTACCCATCCTCCAAAAGGGTGTTGTGGTTTCGGCTCTCACTACCGAGGTTGAGGCTGAGATTGCCGAGGCTCAGGAGGAGGTACCATCTGAGCTTCCCGTCAACAAATCTTTTGTACCGCTTCATCTCCACCTAAAGGTTTTGGCGGAGCATCATGCTGCTGTCCTGGCTGGTCACCCAAGGGTTAGAGGTACCTTGGAGTTGGTGTCACGTCGGCTTTGGTGGCCCAAGATCCAACAGGACGTGGTCTCATATGTGTCAGCTTGTACCACGTGCGCTAGGGCTAAGACACCTCGCTCCCGTCCTGTTGGCACACTACTTCCTCTTGAGGTACCTAGTAAGCCATGGACGGAAATCTCCATGGATGTCATCACTGATTTGCCCTCATCAGCTGGAAACACGGTCATCTTAGTGATTGTTGATCGGTTTTCTAAAATGTCGCACTTTGTGTCTTTGCCTGCGCTGCCAAACGCTAAGACTCTGGCCCAAGTATTTGTGCAGGAGGTGGTCAGACTTCATGGGGTTCCATCTGACATTGTGTCTGATAGGGGGTCTCAGTTTGTGGCAAAATTTTGGAGAGCGTTTTGCTCACGGCTGGGAATCAAGCTATCTCATTCTTCGGCGATTCATCCTCAGTCAAATGGTCAGACTGAGCGTATGAACCAAAATTTGGAACAGTACTTACGCTGCTTTGTCTCTGATAACCAGGAGGAGTGGTCTACCTTTCTTCCTTTGGCTGAGTTTGCCATCAATAATCACCGCCAGGAGTCATCTGGGAAGTCTCCGTTTTTTTGTGTTTACGGGCTACATCCTCAATTTTGTACCTTGAGTCAGAGGGGTTCTTCCGGCGTTCCGGAGGAGGACCAGTTAGGAACACAATTGTCATCAGTCTGGAGGAGAGTTAAACAGCGCCTGTTGAATGTGCGTGCTAGGTACAAACGTGTGGCTGACAGTAGGCGTGTGCCAGGTCCGGACCTGAGTGTGGATGACTGGGTGTGGTTATCCACAAAAAACATAAGACTCAAAATACCATCCCTTAAATTGGGTCCACGGTTTATTGGTTCATTTAGGGTCACCGCCGTCATTAACCCAGTAGCGTACCGATTGGAGCTCCCTACGGTGTATAAGATACACAACGTGTTCCTCAGGTCTCTTCTAAAGAAGGCCTAGACAGGTAAGCACCTTTGCCTGTTTTTCTGTGGTGTTTTTTCTAGAATAGTGGAGGTTTTTTCCTCTTTTTTTCCTCCTGTTGTGGTAGAAGGTGGTGGGTTCTGTGGACGCGGCGCCTATGCCACCTCCAGTCTTGGTGGATGGTAATTTGGAGTTTGAAGTCTCCAAGGTGGTTGACTCTCATGTAGTGCATCGCACTTTACAGTACTTGGTACATTGGCGTGGTTATGGGCCTGAGGAGAGGTCCTGGGTACCAGCCTCGGACGTTCATGCCGACCGGCTGGTCAGGTTGTTTCACCGCCGTCATCCGGACAAGCCGGGTCCTATGAGGGCCCTGGGGTCCCTCGTAGAAGGCGGGGTACTGTCATGTCGGACGCTGTTCAGACCAGGTCATCTGACAGACAGCGGTAGTTCCACTTTTGACCACTATTTGCTCATTGGCCTCGGCTAGATTTTGTCTAGCTGTTCCGGGGTTAATTTACCTGATCCTCGGATTGGAAGCTGGGCCATGCCCATTGCCTTTAAATAGCTCTCCTGATCATTGGGCGTCGCCGATTATAGCTTCTGTCTTGTGCGTTGTTATCTCGGTCTGGTGAGGAGAGCTGGTGGTTGTAGATTCGTTGCTGGTGGTGTATTTTCCTTTGTCTTATTTACTCCTTCCTATATTTGTATTTATTTTGCCCTGCACATTTATAGTGTATTCCTGAGTGACTGCGGCGTGGTGTATATTTTCCTTTATCCTTGTCTGCTTGTCTGTGCTAACTGTGGGTATTGGGGAATAACATCTTCACTGGGTGGTGAGCGGAGGTTTCAGCCTAGGGCTGAGCTCAGGAGACAGGGTGAGGTTCGAGGCCTGGACATGCACACCTTCAGTGTAAACTCCAGGTAGAGGGTCAGTCAGGATTTCCCTAGTCTGAGGGAAACTGCAGGGGCCCGGGTTATTAGCTCTCGCTCACCTAGTCTCTCCCTGACAATAATGACCACACAGTGCTCTATACTCTATAATGGACACATATAATGCTCCATACTGTATAATGGCCACACAGTGCTCTATACTCTATAATGGCCACACATGATGCTCCATACTGTATAATAGCCACACAGTGCTCTATACTGTATATTGGTCACACATGATGCTCCATACTGTATAATGGCCACACAGTGTACCATACTGTATAATGACCACACAGTGCTCCATACTGTATAATGACCACACAGTGCTCTATACTGTATAATGGCCACACATGATGCTCCATACTGTATAATGGCCACACAGTGCTCTATACTGTATAATGGCCACACATGATGCTCAATACTGTATAATAGCCACACATGATGCTCCATACTGTATAATGGCCACACAGTGCTCCATACTGTATAATGACCACACAGTGCTCTATCTATATATATAATTGTCTAAGAGTTTTTCCGTCTGTCTGTCTGTCTTTCTGTCTGTCTGTCCTGGAAATTGATGATGTCATAATGGAAATCCCGCGTCTCTGATTGGTCGAGGCCGCCAGGCCTCGACCAATCAGCGACGGGCACAGTATCGAAGTAGATGTCATAATGGTTGCCATGGCGACGATGATGTCATAAAGGTTGCCTCGACCAATCAGCGACAGGCACAGTCTGCCGCGAATTCTGGAATCATCATTCTCCATATACTACGGGGACATGCATATTCTAGAATACCCGATGCGTTAGAATCGGGCCACAATCTAGTACTGTATAATGGCCACACATCATGCTCCATAATGTATAATGGCCACGCAGTGCTCTATACTGTATAATGGCCACACATGGTGCTCCATACTGTATGATGACCCTGCATGATGCTCAATACTGTATAATGGCCACACATGATGCTCCATACAGTATAATGCCCCCCCATCTCGTATGCATGGCTCATCTCACTCCCTCCCATCCTGTATGGATGGCTCATCTCCCTCCTCCCATCCTGTATGCATGGCTCATCTCACCCCTCCCATCCTGTATGCATGGCTCATCCCCCCTCCCATCCTGTATGCATGGCTCATCTCCCCCCATCCTGTATGCATGGCTCATCTCACCCCCCCTCCCATCCTGCATGCATGGCTCATCTCCCCCCTCCCATCCTGTATGCATGGCTCGGCTCCCCGTCCTCCATAATCCTCCACTGTCCTCCTCCCGTCCCATCCTCCCTTCGTCCTCCTTCATCCTCCTCCCATCCTCCCTGGCTGTCATACTCACTTTTTCCACACCGCACGAACATCCCTCCATCTCTGTCCTGGCGCAGCATCTTCTTCCTGCATGAGCGGTCACATGGTACCGCTCCTTATGGTCATGAATATGCATCCATATTCATCACCTTAATGAGCGGTGTCAGATCTTTTTCAAACTCCTAAAGTGAACCCGCAGAACCACAACAACAAACCTCCCAAGGGTGAGCTGACCTGGTGGACCACCCCCAATACAGGGAGTGTTAGGGGCAGGCCCGAGGGAGACTATTGCCGCAGAAGCTGATACCCGGGGACCGGAAGTAGGAGTGGAAAAGACGCAGAACTGGCTTTAACGGAGACACAGGACAGACTGGCAATGACTGAGACTAAGAATAGGCAGGATATGATGGACGCCCAGGACAGACTGGATATGGTGGAAACATGGGACAGGCAGGGTATGGCAGAAACACAGGACAGGCAAGGTATGGCGGAAACATGGGACAGGCAGGGTATGATGGAAACACAGGACAGGCAGGGTATGGCAGAAACACAGGACAGGCAGGGTATGGCGGAAACACAGGACAGGCAGGATATGGTGGACGCACAGGACAGAGCAAAGTATAGAGGGACCTTGGTCAAATTAGGACAAATGACAATCAGGCATGGAGCAGAGGAAGGAGTTACCTTAAATAGACCGAGTGCTGCAGGTCAAGATCCTCCAGAATCATAGAGTGGAGGAACAGAGCATCTGCAGACCAGAGAGAGGAAGTGCGCGTGCGCAGTAAGAGGCACGCACGTGCACCCAACGAAAGCCAGGGACCGGTGGTGAGTCAGGAGAAGAGACCGGAAGGCGAGTGCACACCGCTGGAGCGCGCCAGGATGGGTAAGTATGTCAGCGCGCAGAGTGAGCGGCAGGCGCGGCAGCAGGAGCGGCGGCAAGTGGTGCCGCGACAGTACTCCTCCCCTTACACCCCCTTCCAGAAAGAAATTTGGCCAAAATCTGAGGAGCCTGTATGTTTTCACGGGGGTTCCCAAGACCTCTCCTCTAACGGAGGGTCCAGGCGTCTTTTGTTGGCATGTCTCTTAATCCTGTTCTGTGCCTGTTCTAATGCAACTTTGGTCTCCTGCCAAACCCTGGAGAACTCCTTGGACAGAAGATCGGCCGCCGGCACACCCGAGGCAGGAAGTACCGGCAGAGTGACACCAGGATGTTGCCCATAAATGATGAAGAAGGGTGATTTGGTAGAAGAATCATTAATCTGGTTATTGTATGCAAACTCAGCCCAAGGAAGCAAATCAGACCAATAGTTGTGATGGACATTGGATAAATGACAGAGATAGGTAATTAGAGTCTGGTTTGTGCGCTCCACTTGTCCATTAGTTTGAGAATGGTAGGCTGGGGAGAAATCCAAAGATACATTCGTCAGTTTGCAAAAAGCTCACCAGAACTGAGGTAAATTGAACTCCTATATCAGAAACTATGTGAAGAGGACAGCCATGAATCCGAAAAATATGAGCAATGAAGATTCTTGCCAATTCAGGAGCCGAAGGTAATCCAGGCATAGAGACAAAATGAGCCATCTTGGAGAATCGATCCACTACTACAAAAATTACCGTATGACCAGAAGACCGAGGCAGATCAGACCAGACGTGAGGGTTGGACCCTTTGCGAGTCAAGGCGGAAATAGAAGCAGCCAGAGGGGAGAAATGTGGGATAAACTGCTGGTAGTAGTTAGCGAAGCCAAGGAAGCGTTGAATTGCCTTAATCCCCTGGGGACGTGGCCAATCAAGCACAGCAGACGCTTTATCAGGATCCATTCGCAAGCCTGAGTCAGAAATAATATAACCAAGAAATGGTAATGAAGATTGCTCAAAGATGCACTTCTCAAGTTTGGCATAAATATGATTCTCCCTAAGATGAGACAAGACTTGGCGGACGTCTCTTCTGTGGGAAGCAAGATCCGAGGAAAACACAAGAATGTCATCCACATATACCACCACACAGGAGTAGAGTAGATCCTGGAAAACATCATTCACAAACTCCTGGAACACTGCAGGAGCGTTACACACACCGAAGGGCATGACTAAATACTCATAATGGCCGCCTCGGGTGTAAAAGGCAGTCTTCCACTCGTCTCCTGAACAAATACGGATTAGGTTGTACGCTCCGCGAAGATCCAATTTCGTGAAGATACGGGCTCCCCTAAGGTGGTCAAACAACTCCCGAATAAGCGGAAGTGGATACTTGTTCTTAATCATGAGATTGTTAAGACCTCGGTAGTCAATACATGGACGGAGGGAGCCATCCTTCTTCTTGACGAAGAAAAAACCTGCACCTGCAGGAGAGGAGGACTTGCGAATAAAGCCTCTAGCTAAATTCTCCCAGACATATTCGGACATAACTGGCGTCTCGGTGGGAGACAATGGGTAAATTCGGCCTCTTGGTGGAGTAGAACCCGGAACAAGATCGATTGGGCAGTCATATGGACGATGCGGTGGTAAGATCTCTGCTTCTGTTTTATTGAAAACATCCTGGAAGGACCAATAGCTGGAAGGTAGATTGGAGGACACCAGATTTGGACGAGAAGAATTCCTTGGCAGAACTGGCCGCAGACAGTTGCTCTGGCAAAACAGTCCCCAACGCAGAATATCACCAGACCGCCAGTCAAGATAAGGTTCGTGAGTACTCAACCAAGGAAGTCCAAGCAGAATTGTGTGGGACAACGAAGGCAGCACATAAAAGACTATCTTCTCCCAATGCAAGATTCCTATTTGAAGTTCTAGTTCTTCGGTCACCAAAGTATCGGACTCCCGCAAGGGCTGACCGTCGACCAATGCAATCTGCCGAGGAGTCTCCAGAGATCTGACTGGAATCCGTAGTCTCCTAACCGCCTTGAGTTGGATGAAATTCCCGGCCGCCCGAGAATCTATATAAGCTAAATCAGAAAAACGTTTAGAACCCAGATGCAAAAGCACAGAAAGAGTCAGAGGTGGAGAGGATTCAGGAACACCTAGGGAGACCTCTCTTACCTGTCCTAGGTGGAGGCGTTTCCAGGCCTCAAAGGACAGGAATGCAGATGAGCAGCACTGCCGGTTTGAGACGATCCACCTGCATGGGCTCTGGGACAGAAACAGCAGAAGTCATCACAGGATGCGGACGGGAAGGACTCAGAGTAGCTGAAGGAAGGCAAGGAACTCTCCTCTCTCTAGTGGATTCTTGGGTACGCTCTTGGAAACGTAAGTCTATGCGAGTTGCCAGGGATATAAGATCTTCCAAGGAAGTCGGAGGATCCCGACCCGCCAATTCGTCCTTAATTCAAGACGAGAGCCCTCACCAGAAGGCTCCCACCAATGCCTCATTGTTCCATCCTAATTCAGACGAAAGCGTGCGAAACCGAATGGCATATTGACCCACAGAAACTGCCCCCTGGTGAAGGTTAAAAAGAGACTAAGTGGTAGAGGCCAAACGACCTGGTTCGTCGAATACTTTATGAAAAGTATCTAAAAAGATGGATAGTTGAGAGACAAGAGGGTCATCTCGCTCCCAGAGGGGGTTTACCCAAGTTAAAGCCTCTCCCTCTAAGTGGGAAATCATAAAGGCCACCTTTGCTCGGTCAGTAGGGTACTGCATAGGGAGCAACTCAAAATGGAGGCGGCACTGGTTCAGAAACCCTCTACATAATTTAGGATCCCCACTGTAATGAGGTGGTTTAGCTAGGCGAGACGGTGGGTGATGGGCCGAGGACTGAGAGGAAACAGGAGCAGGAGACTGGAGGGCACGAAGACGATCATCCACGGAGACCTGCCAGCTGTGGAGCACTCCCAGGGTCAGAGGCCTGCAGAGACGAGAGACGAGACTCCATGGATTTCAAGGCGGACATGATCCTAGACTGATTCTCCTGGGGGAACAGTAGTTCCTTTTGGGTAGGAGGCGGGGTTCAGGGCCTGATTGTACTGTCAGATCTTTTGGAACTCCTAAAGTGTACCTGCAGAACCACGACAATGAACCTCCCAAGGGTGAGCTAACCTGGTGGACCACCCCCAATACAGGGAGTGTTAGAGGCAGGTTCAAGAGAGACTATTCCCGCAGAAGCTGATACTCGGGGACAGGAAGTAGGAGCAGAAAAGACGCAGAACTGGCTATAACGGAGACACAGGACAGACTGGCAATGACTGAGACTAAGAATAGGAAGGATATGGCGGACACCCAGGACAGACTGTATATGGTGCAAACATGGGACAGGCAGGGAATGGCAGAAACACAGGACAGGCAAGGTATGGCGGGAACACAGGACAGGCAGGGTGCGCGTGCGCAGTGAGAGGTGCGCACTCGCACCCGATGAGAGTCAGGGACCAGTGGTGAGGAGTCAGGAGAAGAGACCGGAAGGCACGCGCACACCGCTGGAGCATGCTGGGACGGGTAAGTATGTCGGCGCACAGAGTGAGCGGCAGGCGCGGCGGCAGGAGCGCCGGCAGGTGGTGCCGTAACAAGCGGTGCCACGTGACCACTCACACAGGAAGAGCTGCCAGTGCTGAGACCAGGCATCGTTGGAGTGGGGTGAGTGTGATGTCTTCAAGGAGGCAGGCAGGCAGGTGGGCAGGCAGTCAGGCGGGCAGGCAGACGGGCGGCCGGGGGGCCTTGCGGGTGGTCAGGAGGTGACCCCGGACTTCAATTAGAAAAAACTTGCTCAGGTGCTGCCCCCCGCATCATCCCGCCCTAGGCTCGTGCCCTCAGGTGCCTAGTGGCAAATACGGCCCTGACCATGAGCAAAACCCTTAATAAGTACGTCAACTGCTTGACATTTTCTCTAAAAAAGTTCACGTGTTCCATTTTCTATCAGTATGATCCTTATCTAGTGCTTCTGCTTGTTAAAATTGATCTCGGCACATGCTCACATTATTCAGAATTCTCTACATTAAAATGATTTCTTGATGGGATTGCTCTGTGCTGCCCATATGGTCATTGACACCCTCTCAGGAGGAACATTGGGATGCTTCTGCATGTGAGATGGTACATGTGTTATTACTGTAATGAAATCAGACTATTATGTCTGTCACACTTCACTTCAGTAACCTGCACTGAAGTGACATAATGATAGCTGAGTCTTGTTACATAGTGTTTCAGTCAGTATGCAATTTATAGAATTGGTACATTGCTTCAAGAGATACTTAAAAGTGCATTATGTCAGAACGGGATTGAAATAATAAAAAAAAGATATTGGACAATTTATCTAAATATGTAATGTATAACTTTAGACACTTTATTTAATTTTCCAGATTGATAGCGCCCGTCTTTCTGATGATCTTGTTTCCCAAAAAACGACTAAATTCATCTGTGTAGCTTCATTTTTTAAGTACGTGTTGACAATATCTATCTTACTGGGACTAATGAAGCATGTCTTGTAATTTGTCTCCTGTCACATCATCATACATTGTCAAGATACATAAGAAAGTGATAGCGGCTATTGTCTGTACAAACTCTAGAACAGATACTCTGAAGTTTTGAGGCACAGCCCGGTATTCAGTAAGGAACAGACTAAAGTTGCATTTACATTGGACAATTTTGTTCTTAAAGAACTTCCATGAATATTTTCCTTCATTAAATGTGTGTATGTAATGTGGTATGAGTGTGTTAATATACTCACCTACCACCGCTGTCTCCGTTCTGCTCCGCTTCTCAGTGATGTCACCGCTCTGCTGACTCTCCCGGTCTCGTTGCACTCTACATGACCCGGAAGTGACTTTTACAATGAAAGCCTATGGAGCATCAGAAGGCGGCACCATGGACTTACATCATAAAGCCACATTCACACGTTCAGTATTTGGTCAGTATTTTACATCAGTATTTGTAAGACAAAACCAGGAGTGGAACAATCAGAGGAAAAGTATAATAGAAACATGTCACCACTTCTGCATTTATCACCCACTCCTGGTTTTGGCTTACAAATACTGATGTAAAATACTGACCAAATATTGAACGTGTGAATGTGGCCTTAGAATTTAGGCACTGTATTGTAATACATCATGCCTGTGTGTGCAGTGTATGGAAAAGATCAAAGCACTTAGTCTCCACCAGGTCAGAGACAACTGCTAATTAGTAGTGATGAGCGAATACAAACATCACTATTCGTTACTTGCATGAATAGTACGCTATTTGGGCTACTCGTTACTCGGCGTGTAATTTGCTATTCGCCTCGGTATATTTGAATGACCCGCCCTGCATATTTGGCGCTTTATTGGCAGACTAAGAATCCTATGTTATTTAAATGCACTTTGGCCTTTTACATATTTAGTTACATCATGCTACGTCATCATTTTATTTCTTAAAGTATAGAAGCTGTCAGTTAAAGAGTTGAGCCAGAGCTAGAGCTCATACGTTGGTACACGTGTCATGTGTAAGTGCAAGTTCACACTATGGCCATTTCACAAACAGAACCCCGTGAATTGTACAAAAACACAGCTAACATCAAGCCCTAGTACTAATAATGGACAGGCGTCTATCAGTCAGGAGTCTATTACTAACCCAGTAAGAAAAAGAAGCCACACAAAAATATGCTTTATTGAAATAAACACTCCCCAACACTTTCCTTGGTTCACCACCATTTGAAAAAAAAAAATCCCACGCAGATGCACGGAACCAGGGAAATAAAGGTAACATGCGTAATCATGGTACAACAATAATCAGTCAAAAAGGTGAGAGGGGGGGAAGAATGATATTCAAAAGAGAGTCCTAACCAAAGGTCTAGGCAAAGAAAAAGGAATAAAATTGGAAGAAAAAGAGGAAAACTGAGAAAAAAGGAACTCATGCTGAGTAACTGTAGCTAAAGACATACAGACTGACAAATGTAGACAGATCTCTCCATGGCAGTGAATGACTCAATAAACACATTGAGTGAGAGGCCTGTGCGTGAATGAAGTACCAAGTTCTACTTTTATTATACACCGGCTGGACACCCTACTTGGGCACCGCTTCCTCTACCAGGAGTGCCGTATACTCTTCAGATAGAGATACAGAAATGGTGCGGAAATTTCTGCATCCAAATACTTAACGTGTGCAAACACCATAATACTACATGGAAATAACAAAGCATAGTTCGCTAACACAAAATTCTATAATTTTTTATTTATAAGAATTACGTCTATTTGGTGTGAGCAGACAAAATAAAAAGTGTCAGCAGCTACTCTGCCTTGTTCATTTCCGAGTGGTAATATCAGCCGACTGATTCTCCTCCAATGAAACGTGAACGGTCCACAGCACCGATGTAATTGGCGCATACAATAACTATTTATCAGTTTTCACATTACGTTACATGCATTCTGCACATTATTACATTTTACTCAGCCCTTTTGTGGTTCATTTAGCTGTACTCTCAGTTCAGGTCTGAAATGTCTTCATGATGGAAATGTCTTCATGATGTTAGTTAAATATGACATTTTTTAGGACGCATGAATTTACCTTACATTACTAAATTCAACCGAGTGAAATTATAGAGAGAAGTAAATAAAGGCAGAGAAATAGCCCTCTACATTACCATTAATATATTCCAATAGTTTAAAGGGAGACACACAGTTCTGGCACCCTCACTCTGCTCAGGAAGAATGAGTTAACAGCTAAACTCTTTTCTATGGATGCATGAAGGTAGACACAGGGGGTCCTTTACAACTGTTATTGATAGAATCAGTGTCAAACTACAAGAAAAAAGAAAGTACTCAGTACAAAGCATACGGCATATCTGTGTTACATAGCAATACATATGGTACAGGACACACACAACGTAATTATATAACATGGCGAATGGCGGAGATAACTATAAAGGCAGAAGAGACTGTTCAATAAAAGATCATGAAGAACAGAGCAGCTACATCAGACAGTATGTTGACCGCTAACATGGGAACATAATAACTCACCGACTGTGCTATGTTGAGGTAAGCAACCAGAAGGGCTGAATATCTAGAGAACAACAATCAGCATGTTAGCTTCCAAGGGGACAAGATCTCTTTGGGCAAATTTAGGGAACACAGTCGCTAGAGCCAATGATTGGTTAAGTAAATTTATCTATTAAAAAAAAAAAGTAAAATATGCAGCCCCCTAAGAGATCTCTATTCTTATTCAATACCCAATATCTTAGTATACAGTATTTTATTATGTAGTATACTGTATATATCTTATATGATAGCATAGGTTTTTCCCATTTTTGGGGGCCTTATTAGAAATTGTGTAACACGACTGCTTGAATGTATGTCGGGCAAGTCTTCTCACATAGGTCATCGGTATCTTTTGGGTTTATTTAAAGGGGTGTTCCATTTTCGCACATTTACGACATACCCATTGGACATCGCTGATGGTGGAGAGGTGATCGGATATCACATACAAGTAAATAGAAATTCGGACCACCTCTTCACATACACTGAAGATAGATGCAGGTCTCATTGTGGAAGTGCCAAGACTGAACAAGATTGGAGTTCCAGTATAAAGGGAACCTGTCACCTCGGATATTACTATTCACCTCCTGATATAGGGTTAATCTGCAGGTAAATAGTATTGCAATGCTGCCCGGCTGCCTCCGATTGGCAGCCAGCTATGCAGCTCATCTGTACAGAGCAAGCTGTCAATTTATACAGAAGGGAAAATAAGCACTTGATACACTGCTGATTTTGCAGGTTTTCCCACAAACGAAGAATGGAGGTCTGTAACTTTTATCATAGGTATACTTCACCTGTTAGAGACAGAGTCTAAAAATTAAAAAAAAACAGAAAATCACATTGTATGATTTAAAAATAATAAAATTAAATTTTATTGGATGAAATAAGTATTTGATCACCTACTAGCAAGGAAGAATTCGGGCTCTCACAGACCTGTTAGTTTTTCTTTAGGAAGCCCTACTCTGCACTCATTACCTGTATTAATTGCACCTGTTTGAACTCATTACCTGTATAAAAGACACCTGTCCACTCACTAAATCCATCACACTCCAACCTCTCCACCATGGCCAAGACCAACGAGCTGTCTAAGAACACCAGGGACAAGGCTGGGATGGGCTACAGCACAATAGGCAAGCAGCTTGGTGAGAAGGCTACAACTGTTGGTGCGATTAATAGAAAATGGAAGAAACACAAGATGACTGACAATCTTCTTCAGTCTGTGGCTCCATACAAGATCTCACCTCATGGGGTTAGGATGATTCTGAGGAAGGTCAGGAATCAGCCCCTAACTACACTGGAGCACCTGGTCAATGACCTGAAGAGAGCTGGGACAACAGTCTCAAACATTACTGTTAGTAACACACTAGGCCTTCATGAATAAAAAACCTGCAGGGTACGCAAGGTTCCCCTGCTGACTCCACCACATGTCCAGACCCATTTCAAGTTCACCAATGACGATGTGGATAATCCAGAGGAGACATGGGATAAGTTTATTTGGTTAGATGAGCCCAAAATAGAACTTTTTGGTATCATCTCCACTCGCTGTGTTTGGGGAAAGAAGAAGGATGAGTACAACCCCAAGAAAACATCCCAACTGTGAAGCATGGTGGGGAAACATCATACTTTGAGGGTGATTTTCTGCAATTGGGACAGGACAGCTGCACCGTATTGAAGGGAGGATGGCTAGGGTCATGTATCGCAAGATTTTGGCCTACAAATTCCTTCCCTTAGTAAAAGCATTGAAGATGGGTTGTGGCTGGGTCCTCCAGCATGACCCTAAACACTCAGCCAGGACAACTAAGGAGTAGCTCCTTAAGAAGCATTTCAAGGTCCTGGAGTGGCCTAGCCAGTCTCCAGACCTGAACCCAGAAGCACATTTTTGGCGGGAGCTGAAACTCAATATTGCCCAGTGACAGCTCCAAAACCTGAAGGATCTGGAGAAAATCTGTATGGATGAGTGGACCAAAATACCTGCTGCAGTGTGTGCAAACTTGGTCATCAACCACAGGACATGTCTGAACTCTGTAATTGCAAACAAAAGGGTTCTGTACCAAATATTAAATTCTGTTTTTCTATTGTATCAAATACTTATTTCATACAATAAGATGCACATTACATATGTACAAATCATACACTTTGATTTTCTGGATTTTTTAAAGATTCTTTCACAGGTAAAGTGTACCTACTATAAAAATTGCAGACCTCTCCATTCTTTGTAGGTGGGAAAACTTGCAAAATTGTCAGTGTATAAAATAGTTATTTTCCTCACTGTATGAGAGTGCTTTCTGACAGCTGCCCTTCATGGTATAGTCAGCTGTACTGTGAGCGTTGACTGTAGCCACTCTGTGCTCCGCCCCATAACTGAAAGCCAGCAGCTCTTAGGAAGAAATAAATTCATTTTCTCCAGAAGCTGCACTCTCAGTAAGGCAGCAGGACAGCATTGCAGAACTGTTTGCTTGCAGATTATACCTGTATCTGCAGGTAAATAGCATTTTCTAGGTAGCAGGTTCCCTTTAAACTCAGTTCCTCAAGGTGCAGTTGCTATCTCTATACCTCTGAAAGTGACTACCATAAACCCTGCCCTAGGAAGCTTGTTAAAGGGGTTGTCTAATAAACAACATGTATCACCTATCTGCAGAAAAGGTAATGCATGTTTACTCACTGAGAGTATCATCTCCACTCGCTGTGTTTGGAGAAAGAAGAAGGATGAGTACAACCCCAAGAAAGCATCCCAACTGTGAAGCATGGTGGGGAAACATCATACTTTGAGGGTGCTTTTCTGCAATTGGGACAGGACAACTGCACCGTATTGAAGGGAGGATGGCTAGGGTCATGTATCGCGAGATTTTGGCCTACAAACTCCTTCCCTTAGTAAAAGCATTGAAGATGGGTCGTGGCTGGGTCCTCCAGCATGACCCGAAACACTCAGCCAGGACAACTAAGGAGTAGCTCCTTAAGAAGCATTTCAAGGTCCTGGAGTGGCCTAGCCAGTCTCCAGACCTGAACCCAGAAGCACATTTTTGTCTGAGAGTCTGGGACCCCAATAATTATGAGAATGGGGGCCCAAAGTCCCCCTATGTTAATGGAACTGTAATAAGCATGTGCAAGCACTATTTTATCCCCTGTTTGTAGAAAATGTGGTTGCAAATGCTCGTTCCTTACAGACAGAGGGCTTCACAATCTACGATAATTCTTAGTATCAGTGGGGGTCTCAGCCAACGGACCCTCTGTAATTTAATCTGTGGTTAAGTATAAGATATTATTTATGGGTTAAACCCTTGGAATATCAAAACCAAATAAAGGGCAACAATTGAAGACAATAGCCTGGGGCGGTTTTGCTATTGCGACAATGGGAACATTATAATATCTGAGAACATTACAACTGCCTGGAAGTTTCCCATTGAGAACAGCGTTTCCGTCCCTGTGTCTGCGATCACTAGAACGTGTCACTGCCGCATTTCACATCTGCAGTGCTGACATAAAGCCAGTGTTACTTGCTGCTTTAATGCCATTTGATCTGCCATGTGCAGGCGAAAAAAAAATACATTAGTGTTTCCTAATATGTAAACATCTGAAGTAACCAAATCATGGCATAATAACTGAATCCTATGTTGTACGTGGAACGATTAATATTTCATCTTTAAAAAATTGTATTTTTATGTCTGATGTCACCCCAGGGAAGAATGTTTATTGCATATTTATTGCCGCTTTGCATGTATGAAAGCTCAGGTGAGTTTACTCCAGAAGAAATGTGTTTGGAACGCACTTTTCTTGCATTTTTCTTGCTTTATAAAAAGTGGCAGCTTTATGAAATATTGAAACAACAACAGCAACAAACAGATTACATCTTCAATTAAATTATCAAAATCGCTTCTAAAAGTTATTATAAAGGTTATTCACCAAAGCATAAATCATACGTTTATTCCGCCATATAGTGAAAGCAATGAAAATGAATGCATACAGGGTATCACCAGAGGCATTGTTACTGGACACCATTTATTGCATTTTAGTAATGATGTTAGCAGCTCCGGAATGGGTATGTGATTATGCCCGGGACTCAGAATACAAAGTGACCTATGGTTAATAAAGAAAACTACACCCGCAGTGGTAACATCTGCAGTTCACTACAAATCGCTTCCATGCTGAGCCATCTAAGGCTGACTGTGGGGTTTGTTTGCCAGAACTCTTTATATTATAAGTGCTAGGGATGCAAAAAGTACAATTAATTGTGAATTCCCATGTGTGCAGACTGTCTTTCAAGCTGAAAGTTAACTTTCTGAATTCTTTATGCCAAATTTGTCACATTTACGCAGAAAAGTAACTCTTATAGATTGATGAGATTGAGTGTTAAAGGGAACCTGTCATGTGAAAAATTGCTATTAAGCTGTAGATATCTTCAGATTAATAGCGTTCTGAAGCCATTTGGCCACCGCACTAAAAGCCAAGCTGCTGGGAGGAAATAAACTTTATTCCTGCTGTTAGCCATGGTCTTTCAGTCATAGAGGTGACTCCGGTGAGGCTTCAGTCACCACTCAGTACATAGTGAGTAACCACGCCCCAGCACTGAGTGACATCCAGCTCCATACTCATGCACTGTAAATCTGGCTGTCAGTCAATGCCTGGGCACTATTTACTGAGCAGTGACTAAAGCCATGCTGGCTCTCCTTCTATGACTGAAAGTCCGTGGCTGCCAGGAGGAATAAAGTTAATTTCCTCCCAACAGCGGGGTTCTCACTGCAGCAGATGCACGCCTTCAGAATGCTAGTAACCTGCAGATTAACCCCATACCTTCAGATTAATAGTTTTTTTCACATGACAAGTTCCCTTTAAATTACAATCCTCATTGCCATATATGTCAAAATCAGAGAGAAATTTCGTAAATAGAAATGAATAATGCATTATTTTTCTTATTTGAAGGTTTTTGTTATATGTATAGACAGTTAAAGGGTTTGCACTAAGTTGGTAAGACTGGCGATAACTTACTGATCGATAGTGGAGGGGATCAGTGGAATTCCCACCCGTCCCGAGAAATCGACTCTCCAGAATCTCCATTGAACAAAGCAACAGCCATACATGCTTTGGCTATGGGACTGAAGGAGATAGCCGAGTACAGTGTTTGGCTTTTTTGGGCAGTCCTACAGACCATGAAGAGAGTGACAAAAATCTAAACAATTATGTGCAGATGATCAGTAAACGTGGCGGGTTTGACACTTCATACTTATGCAGCATCCAACCCGCAGCATCCAGATGTTACAGCATAGTGGATGGGATTTCAAGAAATCCCATGTCCACTAGTGTGCAGAGATGCCCGCGGCTCACCTACGGACATGCGGCGCGTCTCTCCAGACCGCAGCATGTCTATTTATCTTGCGGAGATGGGAGTCTCCGCATGAGAAATTTCACCAATAGAATGTATTGCAGGCGGTGAATCCACACGGCTCAGTGATCACATGCGGATTCACCTGAGTTCAATAGACGGTAGCGCTTTGGATGCAGCGCACTCCTCCACACATAGTATAATGGTGACATTATACTATGTGTGGGGGATTATGGGGGCATCTTACTATATAGGAATCACTATGGGGACCATGAAAGTGTGGATGCATATAAATAATTGGACAAGATTAGGGGTACAGGCTTAGCGTAAAGTAAAATTGCAGTATGTGTCCCTCTTTCTTATTTTTCAAAATTGGAAGCTGTTGTTAAAGGACTTTGTGCTTTCTTCAAGAGTGCAGTGCTCCCCCACATTATGGCTACCTGCATGTTGGGAGGTGGTGCTCACCTGATGATTGACAGCTCAAATGGCCAACATATTAGCACCACCGGCCTGATCTGTGGACTCTCATGCTTCAAGAATAAGCAACTTTGCCTTTGAGGCATTGATGGAGCACAGGGAAACTGAAGCTGGCTGGATCCAGGAATCTCGTCCAAAAACAAAAAAACTTGCAAGCTTGCACTCCTTGTCTACTAGACTGGATACTGCTGATAGACTGCAGAGGTAGTTGATAACCTAGACAATGAGCAGTAAAGTATAGCATTAAAATTTCCTACATTTTTGAGAATGGAGAGGATTTGTAATAAGAAGTAAATTGCAAAGTTGCTTGTTCTTATAAGAAATTTGCAGTTTTATCCATTTAACAAGATGAAACAAACCCTTTTAAATGATCAGCACCTTGGGTTTCCTCTCTCTTCTTCCATGTTTTTGGGAATAACATGATCTTTACACACAATAAATAAAGAATTAATATTGTGAGTCCAAATAATCAGACCAACAAACAGTGTCTAATAGTTGACGAGGGAGTATGCACTCCATTTTTAGAGAA
Source organism: Ranitomeya variabilis (assembly GCF_051348905.1). Classification (NCBI taxonomy): domain Eukaryota; kingdom Metazoa; phylum Chordata; class Amphibia; order Anura; family Dendrobatidae; genus Ranitomeya; species Ranitomeya variabilis. Next base: position 195,043,113 of record NC_135238.1, read on the forward strand.
ATTTTCCTGGGAGCTTGCATAGCAGTACCATCTGGAGTGTCCTGCTGATCACACAATCCCCATGTTCTCTGACGATTGATTATTCACTATGTTTTTACTTCTGGCTGTCTATTCGCGTCCTGTCAGTAAGGCCAGTCTGACTTGGCAGAGAAGGCAATCACAATCTATAAAACCCACCAGTCTCATCATTGACAATAAATTAAAGTACATTTTTTTTCCTGGAGAGTCTAAAACATTGTTAACAAAAAAGCCAAAGGCTCTAAATAACACATTTTCGGAAATAAATCTGCCATCTTAAATGCTTTTACACTTTGCTACTAAAAGATCAGCAACAAATGAAAGATTAACTACATTTCTGCTACAAACACAGAGAAATTAAGGTAAAATATTTGTCTGGTGTCTGAGAACAAGCTGCATCATTTCTTCTCTAGCTGGAAACATTGTTGACTACACGTACAATTTAGCCTTAATGAATCCTGTCTTAGGAAGACATATTTCTATGAAAAAAGTCAATTCTGCTTCTCCGGGTGCTGATAAATAACATCAGACAGCTGGAGAAATCATATTTTGAAGGATACTGTGACATACCTAGTCCAGGTAACCTTGCCATGCCGGCTCAATGTCATTCTTCTGACAAGCTTTTACAGGGTCTGCAAACTTATCCATTTTTTATTTCTCCAATGCATCCAAAATACAAAATAAAGCAAGCTAGGAAAAATAATTCATTAAATATATACCACATATGCAAACATGTCTCTGTTCTCTACACTTTTGCTATCAAGAATTTGCAAAGTTGCTTTATTGCCTTTGTGAGATATAAAAATAGCTGTGTACACCCCCTATGAAGAGAAGACCCAAGTGCACAGAATACAGAGCTGGAGCGCTGCAGCTCCATACACTGTTTATTACCCGGTCTTGGCTGGACCAGCTCAGTTAAAAGTTCACTTCAATGTGAACTGAGCTGCAGTGTCCAAGAACGTTCACTACGTACAATACAGGGCTGTGACTTTTCAGCTCTGTACATTGTGTGCTTCTGGAGGACCTGTAACAAGACTATCAGATCAATGGGGGGTCTGACACCAGACACCCCACCGATCTGATATTGATGAGCTATCTTAAAAATGCAGTAGGTCACCAATATTTGAAGCTGTGTGTACACTGAATGATATTCATTCACCAAAGTTCTTAAAAACCCTAGTTTTATGACTATACAGGCTGCCTGTCATGGGGTTACTGCAACGGAGCGGAACCAGAAGACCGCAGCATCTGGTTTCGCTGAGAAGAAGCACTTCTCTGTCTTATTAAACGTGTTTATTTCTTCCAGCTGAACGGGGGTTAATCGGTGATGTTGGAAATCCCTGTTCTCAGCTGTGCTCAGTTAGCCACTCCTTTTCCCTATATAATCTGGGCTCTATTACTAATCTTTGCCAGAGTTAACTCTTGCTGCATGCCTATAGGAGGGAGAGAAGTTGGTATTAGAAGGAGTGCTGGAGGAGTTAGAAGCGACTGTTGTTTGGTTTGTACGCTTGGTAATTCTTTATCCTTCCCTATTTTGGTTTCTTCCCCTTCCTGCACACCCTGGTGGATTCCTCTGGTATATGTGATTAAATACTTCATGTGTGCGGAGTTTTAAGATACCCCTTGTTTTTGTTGCCCTGTTTGTCAGGTTGGTGTACTGAGGTGCACAGTAACACCCCATCTTCCCTGGGTGGGGGAAGAGAACAGACGGAGGGCTAATTTAGGAGATAGGGCAAGGGTGGAGGCCCCGGCATCATCGCAATCTGAAGTATCCTGGAGAACAGGGCTTTCTAGGGCGCTCCCTAGTGTTATGGCCAGGAAAGGAGCCCCTGGTCCCGGGTCACCCGACAGCTGTGTCATGACACTGCCGATCACCAATGAAAGAGAAATGCTCGTTCATTGAGTGAAATTATCTTTGTGCAGCGTGAAAAAAAATCATTCTTGAAAGTGCATCATCCTGTATAAACCGGACTTGTACTGATGAGAACCATGGCACTGATCGCTCTTCCCCCTTATGTCTATTGTCAGTCTTATACGTCTTCACTCCCTTTCAGATTGTCATTCTGAATATATAAGTAATTTGAACTTTATCATGACTTACAGCACATCTATTATGTATCCAGTTTAACCTGTTTTCATTGTAATCTGATAGATTTTTTTATTTTTTCTTTCTTTCAATTCTATATTTTGCAAAACATAAAAATATTTCAATATTAATTGCAATTAAAAAAATCCTCTCCTTTTTAAAGAATGAAGGAATATTTTATTCTATTGTTTACTGATCATTACGAGCTTACTGGCCACCTCTGCAGTCTATGGTTGGGGACCGGTGTCCTAGGCAATGAGCGAAGTGCTGGCAGGATCACTTCAGAGCTTCAGTGCATCCCCGGTGCTGCAGGGACAATGCTACTACTGGGAGAGCGCACACTTCGAGCCAGCAGTGCAACCATGCTATTGTCTGAACTGTCAATCAATCAGGAGTGCACAAGCAGGAAGCTGAGAGCCTGGGAGTGGCACGCCTGTTTAATGAGACAACCCCTTTAGGGGATACATTTTCTTCAAGTTTTGTTTTATTATATCCTGGACAATAACTGAGCCAGAGTGGAGTCTGAGTAGAGAATGGCGATCAACATTGCAGAGGCGGCATCCTATTTACTGCTATATTTGACATCTGACCTTCCTCCCATATGTGACATCTGGTGGGAGGTGGTTCCCATGGACATTAGATTGTAAGCGGATCCTGCCCAAATCTGCAGGTCAGGTATAATGTGCATGGGCTCCTTCTATCTGAATGCAAAAACTGGAAATTGAACTTTGATTGTGGTGCATGTAAAAGTCTGTATTTTCCCATGGTGAATCGAGCAGCCGGTGTATCTATTATATACAGCAAGTTTTTCACTTTCAGCTCATTTTATTTTTTATACTTGACCTTTTATTAAGATCATTCTTCAGGTGCTGAGTCTGAGTGCAGAATTTCTGTGCCCTTTAAAATACAAAAGTGAAATGATCATTTATCATCATTATTTATGACATTGTGCAGTTTAGAAATGGCAGAGTCATTGTTACCTTTTATTAAAATATTACAAATATCACAGAAAATACTTCTTTATGAAGATGCCATAAAAAGTGGAAATAAATAAAATGTATCACTTCAATCATACAGTTAATGTGGTGATAATGATGATGATTATTATTATTATTGTTATTATTATTATTAAAATGAACAGCCACAACACAAACTAAGCAATATGGCTAGTTTGCAGATTTTCGCTGCCTAGTAAGGAGGGGTCGGACGTATCATTGGTGAAACCAGTGCATCCTCACAGGGGCCCACAAGGTAAGAGGCCCGCTTTTACCACCATACCAGGTGGAATTTTGCATTATGATGAGCTATTGGACTGCAAATGGCCCATGGACGGTCCTTGGGTCCCCTTCTGCCTGGGTCTTCCCCTGCAGTAAGGGTATGTGCATGCTAAGTCTTTGTTGCAGAGATTTCGGCATCAAAATGTTTGCTGCATTTTTTAAACGTTTTTATTCCATTTATAAGAGTGGGTGAAAAAAGCTGAAAAAAAAAACCGCTGAAAGAATTGGCAGACGTGAAACTGTTTCAAATCTGCAGAGAAAAAAAAGCAAGATGCGCATAAGATTTTAGGAATCTCATTCACTTTGTTAGATAGGAAAATGCTGTGTTTTTCAAGGCATGTGGGAAAAACATGAGTGCCCATACCAACACTTCTAGCCAACTGTGAGATTTTGATGTTGCAAATTTTCTGAACCATTTCTGTACCTATCAGGTAAACTAGGTTATTTGCATATTTTTAAAAATACCCTGTGTAAAAAAAAACACCTAAACTTATCATGAGAACGTAATATCATGAATAGAACTGCAGAACTCTAATGGATGCATTGCTTATTAAAAAAATCTTGCAAAAGTAACTGAGCTCCGGTTTCTGTCACTCGTTTGCGGCTGAAATGTCAATTTTTTTGCAACAGAGTTGTTACTGCTTGAAATAAATTATTTTTGCATCATTATCTGGAGTGCCAATTTTTTTTATACTACTGTATATATCTGAGAAAATACAATAAGTGGGAAGGAGGAAAGAATGTGAGCATCTGTCAATAGTGAGGTTGTTAATTTTTAGGCATATAATGGTGCTTGAAAGTTTGTGAGCCCTTCAGAATTTTCCCTATTTCTGCAAAAATCTGACCAAAAACTACATTATATTTTCACACAAGTTTTAAAAGTATTTAAAGAGATCAAAATAAAACAAGTATTTAAAATTTTTTAGAGTTTGCAATTTTTAAAAAGGAAAATAATCCAATTTTACATGTCTGTCAATGGTAAAAGTGTGTCAACCTTTAGGATTAGCAGATAATATGAAGGTGAAAATTAGAGTCTGGTGTTTTCAATCAATGGGATGACAATCAGTATGAGTTGGCAACCTGATTAACTTAAAAACATGGATATATCAACATCTGATCCTCACAACACTTGTTTCTGGATGTGTATCATGGCGCGAACAAACTAGATTTTTGAAGACCTCAAAAGATCAGTTGTTGATATTCATCAGTTTGTAAATGGTAAAAAAAAAACTCTATTGTTTAATAGTCCATGATATCACAAAGGAACCTAAGGTAACCTTTAAGCAACTAAAGGCTTCTCTTGCATTAGCTAATGTTTACGAGTGTGAAAGCAGGTTGCAGGATGCAGTGACAGACAGAAGGCAGAGCAAGGGTTAACAAATGTAACAGTTTAATTTAACAGAGGGTTAATTTCTCGCAGGGAGATGAAGGGTTAAACAGGGGATAGCAGACCAATTGCAAAGAATATTCAGGGTAAATAAACAAAGTGACATTTGTTCGGTGATGCACTTATCGTGTCAGGAGTTCTTCAGAATGCAGGTACCATTTGGGGGTTGGTAGCAACATCAACGTCTGGCGCTGTATTTGTCCAAGGAGATTCATCTGGTAACGGCAGTCCGTCTTCTGGCGGCAGCGGTCGGTCTCTTGAACCTTTAGCTGAGCCCCTAGTCCCTGATCATATGCGGCTGGAGCAAACAAGGCCACAGCACGATCAGGGCCCCCCATGGGTGGGAAGCTATATGCTGCTAAGGTGGGCCACAAACGTCTGTCCAGTAACCGTTTCTCTCTTTGTGGCACGTGCGTTGTACTCACGGTCACGAAGCGCACGGCATCTCTCTCAGTTACCGGGTGCGCTGCACTTCTCTGTCTGCAATCCCCGCTGGTCATGGTGGGAGTACACGGACGCGGGCTAGTACAGCCCTGATGCTCAAGGGCCAGAGCACTTCTCTCTATGCTGCACGCTGCCTGTTCCCACCAAGACTGACTGCTTCCGTGCGCGCCGTGGCTGTTGCCACTTAGCCACACCCCCTATTTCCGAGTGCAGAGGTCTGTCCGGTCTCTTTCTCCTTTCCCTGGACAACAGAGGAGACAGCCATGACCATTCCGGACCCAGCATAGGACAGGTACCCACGGCCTGCTTCTCCTCCTTACCATTAGGAGGATACTGAATAGCAAAAGTGTACATGGTAGGATTGTAAGAAGCAAGCCACTGATCTTAAAAAACAACAATGCTGCCCATTTTTACTTGCTAAAGTTCACCTGCAGAAGACTGTTTTCTGGATGGATGAGGTCATAATAGAGCTTTTTGGACTTGGGTAAAAGTCTGACATAGTTTTAGGTCAACTCTCTGGCCACTCTCCCTATTTGTCCTCCTGGCGCTGGACTCATGCCAGTGACTGTCAGGTCACACTTCTCTGTTACCTGCTCCACCGACTGACAATATGCGCCATCCCTGGAAATGACAGTGCCTGCGCGAGATGTTGGTCAGGAAAACAGGTCACAGATAAGAGTGACCTGTCAATCATTATCCAGAACTGGCTCAGGGAGGAAAAAGAGGGAGAGAGGCTGGGGAGCTGTAAGTGCAGTCCAAGCCCCATGCACTTGTAAACTCATTCGCCGATGGATTATGCCACAGCGGAGACCTGGACTTATAATATAAAGGTCTGGAAGTACAAATCATTGCGGGTTCTCTACGGTGATGATGTTACCTTGGGGTCTAAAAACCTGCTGATAGGTTCCTTTTAATAGAATCTTCTCATTAGCCAGGAGATGCAAATTGAAATGAGCTATGACAAGACAAGAGCTCTTGCCATTTTATTACCTTAGCATTAAGCAATGATTCCCCATAAACTTTTCTCACATGAGTTACAACTTTCTGCCACGGCCACAGTCTAGCACTTTTCAATTGCTGTAATTTGCTCTAAAGAACATTCCATGCTATCATATCATGATTAATGTAATTATGAATAAATTGATTATAAATTTCAGTCGAGGTGTTTTACTGGTGGTTGTTGAAGCATGTGTTAGAAAAATTCGGAGACTGTAATTGCCAGGAAAAATGTTGAATCATGATGTCGACCCTACATAATATGTCCGTGTGGACCTGTAAATGCACAGTGGTATGGAGGAGCATTTCAGCCCAAATCAAATACAACAAAACACTGAAAAATATCCAGCATTTGTTAATCGCTAGGTGCCTATGCCAACCTATACAATGTTTTTTAACTCCTTAAAGACCAGGCCATTTTCAACCTTTGGGACAACACCATTTCTTTTTAAACTGGATATATAGAAATTAATACTTACCGTATTTTATTTTTGCCTATATGAATGTAAGTGTCTTAAATAAAAACTTGACTATTCATGTCAAATCTCTAGTCATCAAACCTGGTGCGCTTATCATGATCCAGCTGTTGCAGAGTTCTAGCTCTTTGTCTGCTTCCTTTCATGATGGGGGCTGCAGTCTCATGGAAAGTGTTCTGAGAAGTCAGAAGACACACAGCTTTCTCCTCTGCTGCCATGTCCTGATGATGTCTTGTTAGGTGGCAATACCTCAGGCTTTGTAGAACATTCTACTTGAGCTTGCAGAGGTCATTTTGGAATGAAGACTGGGGAACCAGAACTCTGCAACAGTGGCACCATCATTCCTAAGGAGGACACTGGGAATGTTGATTACACATTTTACACGTGGTTTTAAGTGTAAAGTCTAATCTTTGCTTTGCACTAAGAGGTAGATTTAAAGGGTTACTCTCATGTTCAAACTTTAAGAGCCCACTACTCCGCTACCTGACAGCTTCTCACTTGCCAAGAGCAGCTCATGATTGAATGAATGACTGATAGTTTGGACAAACGGGATTGTTACACCACTGGCCCAAATTGTGTGCTCTTCTGTGCGCTTTGCTCCTACAGCATCATAAAAGTGCAGTGATACTTAAAGTGAACCTAAACTAGTCAGACAGGTGGATCCCCGGTGGCTTCTCTCCTACCCTAGATTTACAGGTCTCTGCATATACACGCACATAGGCGAAGACTTGTCGATCCAATTGAGAAGTCATTTTGGACCCAAGTCACCCGACTGTCCGATTAGTCTAAAGCACAATCTCGGTCCTCGTTGGCCATTAATGTTTTTCTGTGAAATCCAGCAGCAATTCAGAGTCAAACACACCTGGCTGAGTTAATACAGCCAGTACCTGATACATGCTGCCCAACTTTTGGGAATTTTTGTTTTGTTTTGCACTTTCATTCTTTCCTCCACATCTTCAAAGAACCGTAAGTGTTTTATGCTTTTTTCTTCTCTCCATATTGTCATGTGAAGGCTTGGTTTTTGCATTATGAGTTGTAGTTTTGAAAGTCCCCATTCATTATAACAGATAGTATAACATTTTTTTTTCTATTGCAATATATTGGTGTTCTTTTCTTATAATAGTAAACTGTACCTATGCAGATAATACACGGTCATTATTGAGACCTTTAACTAGTTGTCTCTCATACTGCTCAGGGATTTTATTGCTATCGGTGGCAATCATGGCTACAAAGGTTCGATCCTACACCTTGTACAGTGCCATGATCAGACTCTATCGCAACACTCAGAGGGTTACCTATGTTGATAGGAGTTTCTCCAATCCAGGTGAGTGCAGTTATGCATTACAGAACTAAAAAAATGCGTACAAAGCTTAATTTAGGTGAAATAATATTTAAAGATGTTGCAAATGTATTTTCAAAAACCAGATGAAAGAATGTAATAATGTATGCACCATTCAGACAAATGTAACTTTAATGACTTTTTGTGGGAGATGTGCACAATAACGCAACCTGAATTCAGATTTTGTATCTTTATAAAGTGCGGATCTATTTTTATTCTCTGTACGTAAGTAAGATCTACTTATATATCTGTAATATGGTTGTGTTTAAATGGATCATATTGACTATGCCTATTGGAAGAAAGTGAGAAGCCATCACAAAGTACAGGGGGAAATTCCTTGTTATCATTTGTGTATTAGTTCTAAATATGGCTGAAAGCAGTGGCACAACTAGAGTCTCATGGGCACTAGTGCAGAAATTGCTTCTAAATTCTCACTGTATGCCCTGCATGCTGTCAGTGTTCTATGGAGCTGGTGGTGAGAGTGGGAGGTCACAAAACCACAAGTATGATTTGCATTTGCATACATGAGGTCACGTCCCGACAAGCCATGCGAGGCCTCATTCAATGAAAATGAGTTGAGCGAGGTCGGACACGTCTAGTCGGAATGTGACAAGAAGCATAGAAATGGAATACTTTTGCACACATGATCTTCCACTCATGCCACTGGCAATGGAGAATCGTAAAAGTGTGCACTGCATGCACTGTGAGAATTCAGAAGCCTGCAGTCACATAGAGTGACTGCAGACTTTCTTCTAAAACCGGGACAAGCTCTTTAATTATGAAATGAAGCACTGTAGCATGTCAATCCTAACAATGTGTAATAAAGTCACGGTCAGGATTCAGCTCCGCTTGATGGATCAAGCAGTTGTCACATGGCCACTACATTCATATGCAATTTTCATACACAGTCACGTGACAACTAGCTTTCCTTCATGGTTCTCTCAATTATTTACTGAATATAGAGAATTAGGAGAGCAGCTAGTCAGCACGTGACTGTAAGGCTGAAGTCACACTAGCTTTTTTAAAATCGGTCCGATTTTAATGCAGGAGAGTCGGATGAGTGTTATGTGATTTAAATTTTTTATTGGATTGCATTGGTCCGATTTATTTGCAAGTGTGAGTAAGCCCTAACCGTGCAAATCGCATATGAATGATTGGTCACATGATGACTACTCAAACCACTTAAGCGGGGGGGGGGCACCAAACTGAATTCTTTCCCCGGGTGCCAGAAAACCTAGATACACCTCTGGGTATTCTACACAGATAGATCGTATAAAGACTAGTATGAATAATACAGTCGTGAAACAAATTTCTAACTCGGATTACTCAAGCTAGCACATAATAACCTTTCATCATATTATAATGTACTGTATATGTATGTAAGGATAGCCTTCCTACATCCTTATGTACATGTATGTAAAGGTGATCAGCTGGAGGGAAGTTTTGATTTTCCGCCACCGTACACTAGAACATTCTTGATTCCATCTATTTAACCATTTAGGCAAAACGATCAGTGGAAATCAGGGGAGGGCAACCTGATATGTGGTGACCTGATGGATTTACAATACAGCTTTTGTTAAAATTTTGTTTGCAAGATTCTGGCAAGCCTTTTTATTTCTGCCACTATCAAAAAACAATTCATCTTAATTAAAAATGAACTTACGTGTAATGCAATATAATTTAAAAAAAAATAAAAATCTACAACTTGTTCAACTGAAAACACGGCCCCATGATCTGTGCAGCATAAAAATTAAACAGTAATGGCTGGGCTAAAAGTAAAAAATGTAAAAAAAAATCTTGTGATCCTTCAGGCTAAAATTGACTAGGTCCTTAAGGCGTTAAGAAACATCTATAAAACCTCCATATAAGCTTCTCTTAGAAAGCACCACTACAAGTCCATTACTGGCTGACCTTGTTGTCATTGGAAGCTATCTTCTGAGCATGATTATAACCTTACACAGAGGGATAGGTCTATTTTCTAGCAGCTATAATAAATATATTTGATGAAGTGAGCAACATCTTTGAACAGTAGGAAGCAAGCAGATGTATACCAGCCTGGCGGAAGCCAAAAGGTCACTGCTGAAAGTAGCTCTACTTGTTTTTGCAGCTTAACATTTATCTGTATTTTGGGGGGAAATATTATATTAATCTTAGCTGCGGTCTGTGTTCAATTAAACAATTAATATAAAAGATTACATGAATCTGCTCTTTATTGATGAAATATATACCCTCGTGATTATTATCTATAATGGGCCAAGGGACCTAATTATAACAATGGGATGAAACCTTACTATATGTCTTTCTCTTATAGAGCTGTTTTAAAGAGAAGTAAGGCATAACTGTTGATTAAATTTTTATTTCATAAATCAATATTACACTTAGAAATAAGAAACTTTGTAATATATCTTATCAGAGAGATCTGCTTCTGTCTTCTCCAGGACTAATCATAGGGGATGGCAGTTTGTCACACACAGTGAAGGGAGACACCCTGTCTGCCCTATTGTCCCTATATAGGTTCCACACCTATTGCCGAGCAGGATACCTAATCCCTGCCTGACCCTGGCGATAAGCACTGCACCGAGAAAGACAGGATGTGCACTAGTCAATCCTCACTACCACTAAAGACAGCTAGGATACAAAAAACAAGGGAACACTTAGCTTGAGTAGACTCAGAGAGAAACACCAACATCATCTAAACTCCAAAGAAGATGCTAGCCGACTGCTGCAGCTCGAAGCCTCAACAGGGAAGTGCAAATAGAAAATATCACTGGCGCTTGCCAGTGGCAAGCAGGAAGTATATCAACACTCAGGTCCAGGTGTGGCCATTAGCACCAGGGGAGGTGGCCACTCGACTGCAAAGAAAACTACTGAGACCTTCTGCAGACAGATGCAGTGCAACGGTCTGCAGCCTCTGACACATCCTTGACAGTACATTCCCTTCTATGAGCGACACTCAGGACCAGGTTTTTCAGGATAAGATGTATGGAATGAACAAACCAGTCTGGGGGTGTTCATCTCTCAGGCAAAAACCCACATACTTTTTTCTGGGCCATAACCCCACAAATGCACCAAGTATCGTAGGGAATGACGACGGACATGAGAATCTACAATCCTCAAAATTTGAAAAACATTGTAGACCTTAATTGCCTGAGGTAGCCCAATACGAAACGCTGCTGGACCAATGATGGCGGTTATCTTATAGGGACCAATGAATCTAGGTCCCAACTTCCAGGAAGGAACCCTCAACCTGAAATTCCTGGTACACAACCACACAAAGTCATTCAAATTCAGGTCCGGACCTGGCAGGTGGAACACCTGCCAGGGCTGTGGGGTACTCGGTAACAGGTCCGGTACTTAAAGGGATGTGTCATGGCGGCGGTGACCCAGTCCTTGGCCCTGGGCACCCATGTTAAAGGGACGGTCTTTAAAGGGGTTAGTTGAATCATAAAAGTTTGTGATGCCACCTGTGGTATTCAGTCAGGGGTGACCAATGCTGCTTAAAGTGGTCTGCTGGGGTGATGTTATGGCAGCAGGGATGGTATGCTTCCCACAGGAGAAGCTGGGTCCCCAGGGCTCTCGGTGTAGTAGGGAGAGGTGGTAGGTGGTGCAGAAAGAAATGGAGAACACAGGGTTGCAGTCTCTTTACCTCTTCACTGTATGATTCAGGCAGCCACAATCCAGGGTACCAGATCACAGGTGCTGGTGGTGGTCCGGCTGGCTTGGAAGCGTCTCAGGAATCACCCTAACCAGGTGGAGTTGGAAGCCTTCCTTCTAGCGCTGTGTTGTTGTATTCCCTTGCTGCCTTAGGCCTCACGCAAGGTCCTCACGTTTTCTCTGTCCCCCTTGTTGGTAGGACACTACTCGTACGACAGGTAGCTCGAGTCTTTTTACAGGGTCTCTATCATGACCCAGGCTCTATGCACCACTGTGTCTCCTGGGTATTAGGGTGAACAAGTGATGTGAAGTTCAGATGTCCTGCCGGTTGCTGCTGTAAGTCTTGGAGTCCGTCACAACCTCGGTCTTCCGGCTACGGGTATCTGCGCTCAGCGTGGAGGAAACTCTCTAGCAGCTTCTCCCTCCAGCTCTTTACTTTGCCTTTGCTCCTTTTCCTCCTTTCAGTCTCTTTACAAGTTGCTCTGCTTTCTTTTTCCTTCCCAGGAGCTGTAGAATCACTCATCTTCATGGCCCCAGCTTTCCTTACTCCCTCCTCGCTCTCCCCTCACCAACTGACTATCTTCAACTGCCTAGCATCTGCCTAGCAACTGACTCCTCCTCACGACCAGAGAGAGCAGTTCCCCTGAAGTCGAGTGTAGAGCTCCCCCTTCTGGCCTGGAGTCAGAATGGTGTTGTACCTGCTGAATACCTCTTAAAGGGATCCTTCCTCGCTTCCAAGCATGACATCACTCTCCCCGTGAGGAAAGCAATGCCACTGTAACAACTGGTTACCTGGGGTGTTACACTCCCCCTGTTAAATCAAGTACTCCCCAACTGGGAAAACAAAAAGACAATAAATAATTAAAGACATATGCAAAAATTATAAAATATGCATTACAATAGGTTATGTAAACTTTTCTTCCCTTTATGGTAGGCTGTTTTCTTAAACTTTTCAGGAACATACAGTACAGACCAAAAGTTTGGACACACCTTCTCATTTAAAGATTTTTCTGTATTTTCATGACTATGAAAATTGTACATTCACATTGAAGGCATCAAAACTATGAATTAACAACACATGTGGAATTATATACTTAACAAAAAAGTGTGAAACAACTGAAAATATGTCTTATATTCTAGGTTCTTCAAAGTAGCCACTTTTTGCTTTGATGACTGCTTTGCACACTCTTGGCATTCTCTTGATGGAGTCAGAATGGTGTTGTATGTGCTGAATACCTGTTAAAGGGATCCTTCCTCCCTTCCAAGCATGACATCGCTCTCCCCGTGAGGAAAGCAATGCCACTGTAATAACCGGTTACCTGGGGTGCTACACTTGCATTTACTGACAGTCATATGTTTATACCTGTCCCCCTTACCCTGTTAGTAACAGGTAGTAGCGAAACAGGACTAGAGGGATGAGTATGCAGTACTTTAGAATGTGCACAAACCCTGCAGGAAAACACTTGTTCAACCACATCCACATCCATGCAACCCCCGGCCACCAAAAACAATGAGAAAGGAGGTCCACAGTTGCCTTACCAGCAGAGTTATGAAATTCCCTAATTACTTTGCGGCGCAATTTTGACAGAACAAATAACCTCCCTGAAGTGAGGGAGGCAGGGGCGTCCCACTGAGCCTCCAACATCTTACCCTCCAGGTCAGTGTGCAAGGTTGAGATGTATACGCCCTTCTTCAAAATTGGGGCAGGGTCCTCCAAGTCAGACAAAAATGACGGTAAGGACTCTGTAGATACAGCAAAAGGGGAAACGCTTGGGCAGTTACCATGACAGTAATCTCCTCACTTTAGAATCTCTCTGGATTGCTAATCCATAGTTAGATTATGCTTCACCAACCAGGGCAAACCCAGAAACATTGGAGTGTGGAGACCCTTCAGGACATAACAAGGGATTACTTCATAATGAAAAGTAAATAGCTTTAGTCTTATGTTACAAACAATTTGTGTCAGTGTTCTCTGTGCAAGTAGTGCTGAGTTCATGGTGCAAAGAGGAATAGGTTTAGCAAAGTTAGAGCAGGCAAAACTATGAGATCTAGCAAACTCAGCATCCATCATATTGACTCCAGCTCCACTGTCTACAAACACAGACATTTTTTCAGACCTGCTCTCTAGCACCACCTCTGCTGTCAGGACAAAAAGAGAGTTGCAGGTTGAAAACAAACACACTCCTTGATTATCAAGCTCAAGACTCCCAAGGGTTAAATTAATCAAGTCTCTTTTTGCTTTGGAACTGTAGGAAATACTCCAATAAAATGTCCCTTCCTCCCGCAAAAAAAACATATACCTATTTTCTTACAAATGTCGGGAGAAACATGTGACGTAAATGCACCTCCCAACTGCATGGGTTCATCAAACTCCGCCAAGTATAGGTTTCCCCCCAACCTTTCCTCCAACACTGGGATCTTGTCCTGGAAAGTGGACCCAGAAGCAGGTGGTCTTACCCATCTGTCCCTCAGACGCCTATCCACACGAATAACCAAGGACATGGCAGGTTCCAAAGACATTGGAGTTTGATTAACTGCTAATGCGTTGTTTAACCTTTCAGCAAAGCCCTGAAGAAATTGGCTTCAGAGAGCCAGGTAATTCCATTTGGTATCAGCTGACCACCTGAGGAATTCAGAACTATACGTCTCTGCTGAATGATTCCCTTGCTGAATGTGACACAGCCTGGATTCAGCCAAGGAAACACGGTCATGATGATCATCATAGATGATGGCTAGGGCCCTGAAAAACTCTTTCACAGACTGCAGACACATATAATCCTGTGGTAGAGAAAAAGCCCAGGACTGAGGTTGCCCCTGCAACAGTGAAATAACAGTTCCTACTCATTGCTCCTCATCTCCTGAGGGGTGAGGACACAGTTTAAAGTACAATTTGCATGCCTCCTTAAATCTAAAAAACTTGTCCTTACCCCCAGAAAATCTGTCCGGGAGGGCAATTTTGGGTTCAAGCTGGACCGGTCAATCTGCAGCTTAACCCCACAATAGGAGCATGCAGTCACTGCCATTGCTGCTGGACCTCAGAACAAATGTCAGTCATTTCCAGTGACAATCTCTGCAGCTACTCTGCTAGCACAGCAATTGGATCCATGAACCCAGCAAAAGAAAAAAAAACACACAGAAAAAACATGAACACAAAGAAAACTACGTGTCAGTTTTTATTTCTTTTACAAACGTGATCGGCGGGTGATAATGAACAGTGAAGGGAGACTAAGTATAAGGCTACGGTCACATTATCAGTATTTTACATCAGTATTTTACATCAGTATTTGTCAGCCAAAACCAGGAGAGGAACAATCAGAGGACAATGATAATAGGAACATATGCACCACTTCTGGTTTTGGCTTACACATACTGATGTAAAATACTGAACAAACACACTGACAGTGTGACTGTGGCCTAACACGAAGGAATCAGGGAAAGGGAACCAAACACTTGGGAAGGGGGAGTGAAGACCCCTAGACAGATCTAATGTCACCCTATCTGCCCTATTGTCCCTATATAGGTTCCGCACCTATTGCCGAGCAAGATAGGTATCTAGGTAATCCCTGCCTGACCCTGACAATAAGCCCTGCACTGGGTACGACAGGATGAGCGCTAGTCACTCCCCACTACCGCTAAAGACAGCCAGGAAACACAAAACAAGGGAACACTTAGCTGGAATAGACTCAAAGAGAAACACCAACATCCTCCAAACTCCAAAGAAGACACTAGCTGACTGCTGCAGCTGCAAGCCTCAAAAGGGAATTGCAAATAGAAAATATCATCCGCGCTTGCCAGTGGCAAGCAGGAAGTGCACCAACACTCAGGTCCAGGTATGGCCATTAGCAGAGGGAGAGGTATCCACTAGTCTGCAAAGCAAACTACTGAGACCTTCTGCAGACAATGTGTTGCACTTAGTCTGTGCTACACTGTGCGTGACACATATGGACTCTGCCCCCCGAAAATTATCAGCCTGTTATTCCGGATTTCATGGGCAGCTTAGGAATCCAATTTGACGTTTCAGGCCTCACTGAAATTGACTTTTTCAAATTCTTTTTCAGCGAGGAAATAATAAATCTTATGGTGCCCAAGATAAATTTATATGTCCATGAATTTTTCACCCAAAATCCCACGTCATCATAAGCTAGATGGACCACTGCAAATGCAAATTATGACATTTTGGGGCATTGTGCTGCATATTGGTATAGTCAGAAAATCAGAGCTTCGGCAATGGTATTCCGTATGGCCATGACAAGGACACGATTTGAAGCAATCCAAAAATGTTTGCATAATAGTGATAATGAGCAGTGTTCTACCAAAGATGAGCCAAACTTTGATCCTCTAAATTTGTCCAGTAGTTGAACATTTCAGCAGAAAATTTACTGGTTTGAATTGAAAAAATTGGCCTGGTCAGGAAGGTGAAAACAGGCTTCAGAGTGAGGGATTAAATCTGAGTTTTGTGTTAAATGTTTCTTTTCCAATTTTTGGCAATTCTTTTTCCATATGGCAGTCTGTTTTACAAATTAAAAATAGAAATCTTGCAATTTTTACACTGACCACTGGGACTTTTATTTAGAGTTGAACTTCCTGTTGTTTAGGAAGCAACACATGTACATTGGCCAGAATGGACAGACCAGGATCCTATATTTTGTATAGAAGCATTTAATGAGCATATACAAAGGTCATTATGAAGGATTGGAGCAAGGTCAGCTGTGTCATCGCCTATTGTTTTATAAGCTGTGTATAGAGGTGATACTTTAATCTTGCCTATGATAATAAGGAACCTTACACAAAACTGTCTGAAAGGACAGGAAGTATGAATTTAAAGTAGCCCCAGTTGTAAGTGTGAAAATCGCGAGATTATTATTATTATTGTTTTTTAATATAGATCGTGTTATGAAAAGATAAAACGTTTGTCATTTTTTTAAATACTTCATTCATTTCTTGATGACAACTTCCCTTTAATAAAATACACTATTTGAAAGGTGAGGTGATGACACCACCCTTGACAGAATGTTGCTTATCTTCACAGATTTGATCAGATTGGATCCCATTTTCCTGACCTTAGAAATAGTAAACCACTTGAAAATATTACACAAGTTAAAAATTTTGAAGATCAAACTCCAATCTCCAGGAGGGTAGTTTTGTCCTGAAAAAATCCAAACATCTCAATAATATTAATAATATTTTTCTTAGAAGAAAATGGGTTAATCATTTCTAGATCAAGAAACACGATGAGAAAATAGTTCATTATATTTTGATACATTACTTTGCGCATAATGGAGAATATGAGCAATATACTTCTCCAAAACTATAATCTACCCCAGTGTTCATGCCATTTGAGTATCTAATAATAGTTCATGCTTAGTCCTGTAGTGTAATTTATATGTACTGAAATATACTTTTAATAACATTAATAAATCAAAAGAAAATGTTTTTAAAAATGACACAAATTTCTGTGTAGCCCCTAAAAGCTCACTTTTCTCGCTGTCTTTGGTCATAGTCCATGCGCTATAATTTTATCTGCCATTATCAGCATTAAGAAGGGTTGACAGCTTAAAATGTTGGTGGGGTAATTGAAGCAAGTGGAAACCCCAGCGTCTATCTCTATCAATAGTGTAAATTAATGACTGCAAAGTGCATAGAAATATTATCAAGATTTATAGATTTTGCAATGATTTCATTAATCCAGCTCAGAAGAAGCCATCTGGGAAATAGCAATGGTTAGTTGATGATAACACAATTGGTCTTGCTAGATGGAAATGTAATTAGATGATTGATATTTTTATCAAACCAAACAAAAAAAAAATGATTCAATCTTTCTCTAATGAGGTGCAAAGTTAATTCAGACTTCCTTTGATTGGAATGTTCTCTCCATGATTATTTGGTTCACACATTGATGTATTAATATCAAAATTAATAGCGTCATAGTTTGAAAATCATCATAGTTTTCATCCACTAAAAAATTTCTCACTAAAAGCCATATAGCGACCTTTTAACATTGGCATGACTTGAAGCTTGTGGACCTCAATGTAAAATGTACAACAGGACACTCCCTCAAATATTAAGAGTCTTTAATGCAAATTGGTCTTGTCATACAGGCCAACGCAACATTTGGGACCCTGTCGGCTCCAAGGCCCTGGGGTGACTGCTACCTCTGCACCGACTATAAATATGCCCTATCCTTTAACTTGCAGAACCCATCTATTGTATTGTGCCACATCCAGTGCCACGTCTCCCCCAGTCATTACACCCAGAAACTCCTATTACCGGTATAACAACAGCTAAAACTTTTCCACAAAATTCATACCAAGATCTTCTGCCCGTGTCCTTTATAGTCAGTACACTTACATCCAAGTCTATTCACCTTACCCCGTGGGGTGTTCTCTTCTCTTCTTTTATGCAGGTCTACTCACAAAAGTCACCATCTGGTGAGCTGCTTCATAGTTGTTTTCTAGACCTGGCGCTAATGCACTAAATTGTCAACCATGAGCCACACATCATAGGCCTGCAAGCCACACGTGGCTTCTGAGCCACAGGTTTGGGACATCTGCTCTAGACACAGCCAAGCTGAGCTGACAGCAGACTACAATAAAACTTTTTTTTTTTGTAATCAGATAATTTTTATTAACAATATTCAAATTGACAACTACACACAATTGTGTCAGCAAAGGAGAATAAACATGTTTATGGATCGCCCCCAGGCGCAGGGCAGTGGGTACTCGGTACCAGGTCCCTCTGTCTCGGTTCTGGGGATGTCACGGTGGCCCAACCCGATCCGTGGCCCTTCTAAGGGGCGCCCAATTAAAGGTGTAGTTTGTCAAGTGTTCGTGATGCCACCTGTGGTGTTCGGTCAGGGTGACCGACGCTGCTAGGGGTCCGCTGGGGTTTTGGAATGGCAGCTAGATGTTATACCTTCCCACAGGTGAAGTATGTCCCCAGGGCTTCCCTTGAAGAGTAGGTGGTAATGGTGGATGTTGTAAGGCGCAATGAATAACGAGGACACAAAGGTTGCAGTCTCTTTACCTTTTACTGAAGACTTCAGCGTCCACAGTCCAGAGTACCGTTCACAGGGCAGGCTAAGTCCGGCCGGTCCGAAGGCACATCCAGAGTTCCCTTTGCAGGTGGAAATCAGTAGCCTTCCTACTAGCGCCTGTGTGTTGTAGTACCTCCCTGCTGAGCACCACAGGATAGTCCTCACAACTCTTGTGTATATTTCTGATGTTCTCTCTCCATCCCCCAGATGGTATGGCTAGGACGACCCGTATGATGGGGTAGGCCTGGAGCTATTTTATAGGGACCCTAGAGACGCCCCTCTCCCACAATTTGCCTCTGTTGTCTTCATTAGGTTAAAGGTTGGGCAGCCAACTTGGAATTAACTGTCCTGCCATGTTTTGAAGTAATGCGTAGAGCCAATTACTCCCTCGGTGTTCCGGCCACCGGCTACGTGCCTCAGAAGGATGTTGCCGATCTTAAGGCAGGACTCCTCCTGGTATTATCTCTTTGTGCTGTGATCTCGTTTCTCACTTCTCCACAATATACTTCGCTTCTTGTCCTTTCTTAGGATGCTGCCACAATGAGGTGCAGGCGCAGCTCCGTAACGTTCTATCTCTTGCTATGTCTCTGTCAGGATCCCACCCCTGACAGGGACCTCTGTCTGCAGCTCAGATGTTCCTCCTTTTCTCTCCCTGTCTGCCTGACAGGTCTTCTCTGGGTCTCACCCAGGCAGCTTTCTGACTAACTTCCTATCCAACCCCCAGTTTTACCCGAGTGTGAGGAGTGGCCTAATAGATAGAACCTTTTGCTCCCCCTGGTGGCCGGAGTGTGAAGTGTAGTGTGTGACTGTGATACCTGGTCAGGTGAACTCCTTTAGTACCATCAGACGTACCATCACTCCCCCTGGTGGAAGAGCGACAATACTGCAACGACCAGGACTCTGGGGCGCTGCATTTACAAACATTTTTAAACAATCCACCAGTTCCCCACCCTCCCTCTCTCCTCCCTTAAAGCCTTTATAAACAGGAATAGGACAATAGCACACATTGCTTTCATAATAAAGCCACATCCCACTGGAATCAGTTCCTCTCCATCCAAGGTTTCCAAAGTGTTTCAAAAGTTTTCATACTTTTCCTTTTTTCATAAATACCCTTTTCCATATTAATAACCATATCAGACTGTCTATAAAATTCCTGCAGAGTCGGCGGTACCTCACTCAACCAGTGCCTGGCAATTAGCTTTCGCAGAACATACAATAATCTAGCTATGGCCACGTTATGATGATTTGGAACTCGGATCTCTTCCACATATCCCAAAATATATATCACAGGATCGTTTGCGATTGTACAGCCATATGAATTCCCAATTGCTTCTCCCACCTCCAACCAATATGAATTCAATCTCGTACATTGCCATAACATCTGTAGAATCCCTGCCCCCTCGGACTGGCACCTAGGACACTTGGAAGTCTGTCTCAGCCCTGCCTTATACAGCTTATCTGGAGTTCTGTATACTCTGTGAAGCACAAATATTTGCGAAAGTCTACCCGGCTCACGTAATGATAATTGGGGAATATATTCAATGATACAGTATATGATATCCTCCCATTTATCCTCCTCTATCCTTCCCAACGCTTCCTCCCATTTCTCTTTTGCCTTAATAGGGAATCTATTAAGAAAAGTATATAACAAATCCCTATAAATATCAGAGATTACCCCTTTCGTTCCTTCTGTCGCACAGACATAGTCCACCAGAATGTCTCTATAAATTCCCATATCCATCGTTTTACTCTGCGCAAGATAGGCATGTCTCAACTGTCCATATTGAAACCTACAGGTCTCCTGCAACCCGTAACTCTCCTGCAGTGCCTCAAAGGATAACAGTCCTTGTGCGTCCTGAATCTGTGCCATATATTGAATACCCAATGCTTTCCAATTTTTGAATTCCCCCATTTTAATACATTCAGGTAGTATTTCATTATGCCATATTGGGGAGAGATTTGTTAAAAGTCCGACTTCTCTTGTCTTTTTAATTGCCTCCCATACTTTTTGAACCAGTATTAATGTAGGATAGGCCGTTCCAAACTTCCCAAATTCCCCTGCCTCTAATCCCTGAACCAATGGGTCCCTTCCCACCAACCAAACCAAAATCCGCTGAACCGAACCCAGTCCATTCACCTCTCTCCAACCTCTCATCTGCTGACCCTGCGCTGCAAAAAGTAGATCCAGGGATTCGGAAGGGCCAATCCCCCCCATCTTTAGGCCTCTGAAGCAATTCCAGCCTAATTCTTGGCTGTTTCTTCCCCCAAACAAGGTCTCGAAATATAGAGTTATTGGTATGAAACCACTTTTGGGGCAACCAAACGGGGGAATTATGCAATATATACAATAATTGGGGCATAAGAATCATTTTAATTAAGTTTATCCTTCCCACCACTGAGAGATATAACTTGCACCACGCCCCTATTTTCTTCCTAAACCTGTCCAACAATGGGGACAGATTCAGGTCCACATAGCTTAAGATAGGAAAAGACATTTGAACACCTAAATATTTGAACTGAGAAACCACTGTCAGCTTACTACCTTCCCCTGATATTGGGATGTCAACAACGCCTTTATCCACTATCAAAATATTTGACTTCGCCCAATTGATTTCAAGACCCGATATATCACCAAATGTCCTAAGAATATGCATCACACCCTCCAAGGCCTCTCCAGAATTTTCTAAAAAGAGTAACATGTCATCTGCATATAGGGCTATTTTCTCCTCTATCATGCCATACCGGAACCCCCTAACCGAAGTCGAGCTCCTAATTGTCTGTGCCAGGGGCTCCACTGCCAACACAAATAGCAGCGGAGACAGCGGACACCCCTGCCTAATCCCCCTATATAAACCAAAACTTCCAGACAACTCTCCATTAACTCTCAACCTAGCAGTCAGAGAAGAATACAATAAACTCACCCACGAGATAAAAGTCGGCCCGAAACCAAAAGTTCTCAAAACCTCCCAAAGATAGCATCATTCAACACTATCAAACGCTTTACGCGCATCCAATGAGACTACAACTCTATTACCCTCGTTGTCCGACAGCAGCTGCAAGTTCAGGAATAATCTACGTAAGTTTATCGCTATAGACTTATTTGGCATAAAACCAGATTGATCAGGAAGGACCAGATTCTGGACCACACTTGCCAAATGGTTAGCCACTACTTTAGCCAAAATCTTAACATCCGCCGTCAGCAACGAAATTGGCCTACAGGATCCTGCCAATTCCAGGTCCTTACCTTCCTTTAAAATAACTGTCATCTCTCTCATGGACACTGGCAGCTCTCCCTCCCTTAGTGCCTCATCAAAAACTATCTTTAATTTAGCCACTGAAATATCCAATAAATTCTTATATATCTCAACCGGGAGTCCATCAGCCTTGTTGTTAGTCATTGACATGACAGCAAGTCTAATCTCCTCTTCCGTTATAGGTTCATCCAACCTCCTCCTATCGCAATCCCCAATCCTAGGAAGTTTCGCCTCACCCAGGAAGTTTACAATGTCCCCCAATGTAGCCCTCAACCCAGATGAATACAACTGTTCATAAAAACTTCTAAACTCATCCAAAATATCCACTACATCTGTCAACACAGTCCCTTCATCTGTCCTTAGTTTGTACACATATGATGATTCTTTCTGTGCCGCCGTTACCACCGAGAGCAAGTGCCCCACTCTTTCCCTTCCTCAAAAAACTGTAATTTCTGAAAAGCTCTTCTTCTCTCCTCTTTTTTTATATACAACTTATTAACCGCTTCCTGGGCTTCCCTTAGTCTACATTGAGATATCTCTGATGGGTTTGACACCATATCCCTTTTTGCCCTTTCTAATTTCTCTATGATCTCTTTATCTTCCATCTTAGTCTTGATTTACATAATAAAACTTTAAAAAAAAAATGTTTTATACCCCTAATGAGGACCTTTCAGCAAATTTTGATGTTGAACTGGACACACTATGTAATAGCTGCTGCAAAGCGGAATAAAACATTTTGCTTATTTTTTTATTTTGCCTCTTTGTTATGGAGATATTAGTAATCAAAATATTTTGCACCTAAGAAGTTAATTTCCAAATGGGTGTTATTATATAGTTTTCACCAGAGGTGTGTACTTCTTCCTGTATTATAGTGACTAGTGTTGAGCATTCCGATACCGCAAGTATCGGGTATCGGCCGATACTTGCGGGTATCGGAATTCCGATACCGAGATCCGATACTTTTGTGGTATCGGGTATCGGTATCGAAACAACATTAATGTAAAAATGTGTAAAAGAGAGAATTAAAATAAAAAATATTGCTATACTCACCTCTCCGACGCAGCCTGCACCTTACCGAGGGAAGCGGCAGCGTTCTTTGTTTAAAATTTGCGCTTTTCTTTCCTTACGTGAAGTCCCGGCTTGTGATTGGTCGCGTGCCGCCCATGTGGCGGCAACGCAACCAATCACAGCAAGCCGTGACGTAATTTCAGGTCATTCAGTATTTTAAAATTACGCTCCGGCTTTGTGATTGGTTGCGTCGCAGTCACATGGGCGACGCAACCAATCACAGCAAGCCGTGACGTAATTTCAGGTCCTTAAGGATTTTAAAATTACGTCCCGGCTTTGTGATTGGTTGCGTCGCAGTCACATGGGCGACGCAACCAATCACAAGCCGTGACGTCACGAGAGGCTGGACACGCGCGCATTTTAAAATGCGCGCGTGTCCAGCCTCCCGTGACGTCCCGGCTTGTGATTGGTTGCGGCGCGGTCAACCAATCACAAGCCGGGAGGCTGGACACGCGCGCATTTTAAAATGCCCGCGAGTCCAGCCTCCCATGACGTCCCGGCTTGTGATTGGTTGACCGCGCCGCAACCAATCACAAGCCGGGACGTCACAGGAGGCTGGACTCGCGGGCATTTTAAAATGCGCGCGTGTCCAGCCTCCCGGCTTGTGATTGGTTGACCGCGCCGCAACCAATCACAAGCCGGGACGTCACGGGAGGCTGGACTCGCGGGCATTTTAAAATGCGCGCGTGTCCAGCCTCCCGTGACGTCACGGCTTGTGATTGGTTGCGTCGCCCATGTGACTGCGACGCAACCAATCACAAAGCCGGGACGTAATTTTAAAATCCTTAAGGACCTGAAATTACGTCACGGCTTGCTGTGATTGGTTGCGTCGCCCATGTGACTGCGACGCAACCAATCACAAAGCCGGAGCGTAATTTTAAAATACTGAATGACCTGAAATTACGTCACGGCTTGCTGTGATTGGTTGCGTTGCGGTCACATGGGCGGCACGCGACCAATCACAAGCCGGGACTTCACGTAAGGAAAGAAAAGCGCGAATTTTAAACAAAGAACGCTGCCGCTTCCCGCGCTGAGGTTCAGGCTGCGTCGGAGAGGTGAGTATAGCAATATTTTTTATTTTAATTCTTTCTTTTACACATTAATATGGATCCCAGGGCCTGAAGGAGAGTTTCCTCTCCTTCAGACCCTGAGAACCATCAGGAATACCGTCCGATACTTGAGTCCCATTGACTTGTATTGGTATCGGGTATCGGTATCGGATTGGATCCGATACTTTGCCGGTATCGGCCGATACTTTCCGATACCGATACTTTCAAGTATCGGACGGTATCGCTCAACACTAATAGTGACCAATCATAATCAAGCAGCCACACTCAAATAGAAGAACATAGCTTAGTTGTCTCATTGTGCGAAATTTAAGGATACAGCTCTGATCTCCTGGTCTAATCTCCTGCATGATTAAAAAATGCTGGGAAATTAAAGCACAGATGACTTATACCTTTCAGATAAATTCCCTGTTGGAGGAAGGGGTAGCAGAGCTGAGTTTAATTGTGTCACATTACAAATCATTCTATCAGTACTTCTACTTTCATAACAGTGTCACCTTTACTTTACTGCCCCTCCGCCACACTGCTTGTCCATAATTGTGCCGGTAATCACAATTATTTCTGCTGTTCAACTTTTAATCACTCTGCAGTGAGATCAGAGTAGGGTCTCATTACATCTCTCATAGGGTTAGCCCACAACAGACTACTTCTGGGTGAGACATAATGACAGCCCTGATCTCATTTCAGAGTGGCCAGCAGTTGAACACAAAAGCCACAAGTGTGATTACTGATATATCTATGGACAGGCAGTGTGAGGGAGTAGCAGTACAGCTTAGCTGACCATGCTAGGAGAGGATGAGAAGTGATAAAAGGGTTCATAATGTGACACAGCTAAACTCGGCTGTGCTGCCTCTCGATACACACTGACTCATGCAAGAGGTTATACCAGGATATCAGAGCTCTATCATTATGGAAATAAATAACACGGCACTCTGGAATAATACTGCTGCTGGTGCTCAAGTCGGGTGTCCAACCCATACAATTAGGCAAAAAAATAACTTGGCACTAAATATTTAAAAAAAACCATCCAGTTTTCTCCAATAAGGATATTCTGTTGAAGGTCCTATGACGGACCAAAAACGTTTAATTTAATTTATTTGGTCTAGATGTACAATAAAGAAGGAATCAATTTTTTTTTTCAAATATTGAGTGCCAAGTAATTTTTTTTTACCAGCTCTATCATTATGTCACGCACTGAGAAACATGCTCTGAGCTATGGTGGGGCCATGTTTTTTCCTTTAAGTGTACCTGCCTGCTTATGATTGGGATAAATAAAAGAAACCAAATAAAAAAGTTATATTACACTCCAAAGCCATTATTGCATCCTGTGTCCAGTTCAACACAAAACATTTGCTGAAAGGTCTTCTTTATGCACTGGCCTATTTTGGTTTTATTAATCAAGCTTTTAGTTTTGTTCTTCCATTGTCTGATTCCATGCCACTCTCTTTTGTGTGTTGCCATGTTATGAGAGTCATAAGTTTTAAGGTTTCCTAAGACCAACTTTGTGAGCAAATAAAAATCTAGCTCCACGAAAATAAAAAAAACTCTTCTTTATTGGTGTGAATAGAAAACATTCCAGTCGGTGAATTAATATGCCATGGTAGTGGACAAAACAAGAAGCTTCAGGTAGTGAAAATCTTAATCATGATTAACTACCTGAAACTACTTAATTACTTACCGTAACTACTTAATTGACTGACTGGAGTGTTTTCTATTCACACCAATAAAGAAGAGTTTTTGGATTTTCGTGGAGCTGGATTTTTCTTTTTAAACAATCATTCACGTCCAAGGCACGGACGCTTCCTTTGTTCCGTATTTTCGAACAGTACATGCAGGTAGCTGGACTCTATCTTTCCCTGTTAATTTTTGAGTAACAAACTGCAGTTTTCATTGTTACCACTTAATAATGCATAAACATTTTTCACGCTTTACTACTTTTACAGAAGAAAATAATTTTTTTATTGTTATAGACTAAGAGCCATGGCTTTCTTACTTTTCTGCTTACAGAGCTGTGTGGTCTTGTTCTTTGCATGATGAGCTATATTGCGATTTTTGATCACTTTAATTTTTTTTGTGAAGTGGGATGAGCAAAAACAGAAATTGTGTCATTGTTTTTCATATGTATTTTTACCATATATATTGTGCAGCACAAATAATTACATCATTTTTCAATACAAGTCATTAAGGATGTGGCAAAACCAAATAAAATTCATTTTTGTGGTGCATTTGTTTTTAAGAAATGAAACTTTTTTCTAAGTGGGACTTAACCCCTTCCCGACATCGGACGTACTATACCGTCCGATGTCGGGTCCCCTGCTTTGATGTGCGCTCCGGCGGTGAGCGCACATCAAAGTCGCGACATGTCAGCTGTTTTTTACAGCTGACATGTGCGCGCAATAGCGGCGGGTGAAATCGCGATCACCCGCCGCTATTAACTAGTTAAATGCCGCTGTCAAACGCAGACAGCGGCATTTAACTACCGCATCCGGCCGGGCGGCCGGAAATGAGCGCATCGCCGACCCCCGTCACATGATCGGGGGTCGGCGATGAGTCAGGAAGGTAACCATAGAGGTCCTTGAGACCTCTATGGTTACTGATCGCCGGTGGCTGTGAGCGCCCCCCTGTGGTCGGCGCTCACAGCACACCTGCATTTTAGCTACATAACAGCGATCTGATGATCGCTGTTATGTAGCAGAGCCGATCAGGCTGTGCCTGCTTCTAGCCTCCCGTGGAGGCTATAGAAGCATGGCAAAAGTTTAAAAAAAAGTTAAAAAAAATGTGAAAAAAATAAAAAAAATATAAAAGTTTAAATCACCCCCCTTTCGCCCCAATCAAAATAAATCAATAAAAAAAATATCAAATCTACACATATTTGGTATCGCCGCGTTCAGAATCGCCCGATCTATCAATAAAAAAAGCATTAACCTGATCGCAAAACGGCGTAATGAGAAAAAAATCGAAACGCCAGAATTACGTTTTTTTGGTCGCCGCAACATTGCATTAAAATGCAATAACGGGCGATCAAAAGAACGTATCTGCACCGAAATGCTATTATTAAAAACGCCAGCTCGGCACGCAAAAAATAAGCCCTCACCCGACCCCAGATCACGAAAAATGGAGACGCTACGGGTATCGGAAAATGGCGCAATTTTTTTTTTTTTTTTTGCAAAGTTTGGAATTTTTTTTCACCACTTAGGTAAAACATAACCTAGACATGTGAGGTGTCTATGAACTCGTACTGACTTGGAGAATCATAATGGCAGGTCAGTTTTATCATTTAGTGAACCTAGCAAAAAAAACAAACAAAAAACAAGTGTGGGATTGCACTTTTTTTGCAATTTCACCGCACTTGGAATTTTTTTCCCGTTTTCTAGTACACGCCATGGTAAAACCAATGGTGTCATTCAAAAGTACAACTCGTCCCGCAAGAAATAAGCCCCACATGGCCAAATTGACGGAAAAATAAAAAAGTTATGGCTCTGGGAAGGAGGGGAGTGAAAAACGAAAATGGAAAAACGAAAAATCCCACGGTCATGAAGGGGTTAAACATGCAATCCATTGATCATAAAGATTACGTAGCTAAGGTTGTGCAGTGAATTGTAACTGCTTGCCAGTGTGAGGCTGAATTCAAATGTTTATTCATGTGACCATGACTGTCATAGCCGGTCCAACCGGCAAGTCTTTTAGTCTTAGCCAATTGCCTCTGTGAGGCAGTTAGCTAATGTCAGGACACCCACCGGTCTGGCCAGGTACTGTGATCCAAGCATGGACAGTGTTTCACAGACTTGAAAATGTGTCCTTTTACTGTCAAGCAGTCCATTAGACCTAAGACTGGTAGAATCTAATAAGTTACAATCTATGGTAGACATATAGGCCATTATTTCACCTCCAATTTCCATAACATCCCATTGGAACCTCAAGGTCTGCATCAGTCAAACTCCTCTCTAGTGACCATAGCTTCTGATGAGTTAAACTGCTGGTATTGGAGTGACGGAAACAGAATTGTGATTCCATTTCAGCTTTAAGGCATTCACGTAACAATGCTTAGACAATAATCTATGATGACACTGAAAGTCAAAAATAGATATTGCTCCAAACTTTCTTTCTCCATATTTGTGTAATGAAATCTTCACTGTTGCAGCTTCTTTGTCCTGCAGATATGAATTACAAATACCATGCTCTTCAGGTGGAAAAATGAAAAAAGATATTCGATATTTCCTTAGAAATATTTCCAAGAACTTCTGAAATATCAATGACACAAGGATGTAGTGCACACATAAGACCGACTTTCATTCTCAAATGATGCCTTAAAATAAAATATCTCGTTAAGTCTCACTAGATCATTAGTACAATTATAGCCAGCGGTCTAGCAGTCATAAGAACCGGCCTCACCTCTACCGTAATACATACCTTGTAGGCAAAATACCTAACCTTTCCTTTGATAGTGCTAATTACCATCTTTTCGTTGTAAAAAAAGGTGTCAATTATGAAAGCGGAATCGAACAAGTGAACATATATTCTCTTAAAAATTAGATTTTTATTATAATAATTAAAATACACCAAAACTGCAAACCTCGTGGGTGCAAGGATAAATATGATATTTATGTTGTCTCAGAAAAAGAAGAGACTGATCACAGCCAGAAAAACCTATAACACCCTGATCTGCACCTACTGCTCTTACTACCTACCAGCGGAGGTTGGCACCCTAAAATACGAGATTGGCATCCCTGCTTGAAGGCGGCTCTTCCTTATATCCCTGGTATGGTCTACTGTACCTCTATGACAGCATTAAAGGAGTAATGATGACGGAAAAGATTTATAGGTATAGTAGGAATCTATATCTCTTTTGTTAGTTGTGGCAACTTACTTTAGTGGTATCCAGATTATGCTGCTCATGTTGATTGCGGCAACTATATTCAGATAGTCTTCACACTGTGCCACTAATTGGTTCTACTTCATCCCTTTAAGACCATAATAGTAAAGAAATGAAAGAGTGTAAAGGCATATAGTAGGTCAGATGGTATTCAATAAATAAATCATATCAAAAACCTCTTAATTAGTATAGTGATACGGGAACCTTCTTTCACTTTTGAATTTCCATAACTGGAGTACACTTGTCATTTCCACATTTAATACCATATGGATATCACATCTATGTGCTAATTCTCATCCCCCATGAAAATGGGGACAAAATCAACCTGAAACGGGCCGCCTCTCCCCATGGTCTCCACAGAACCTCATGGTCTCTCTCTGTGTGTGTCTGCCTTTTTCATTCTTTAGTGTGAAATTATATCTTTACCTTCTTTAGTTTTGTCCTAGATACTCTTACGGTATGTCTTGTGAGTTACAAGGTATATAAAAACATATTACCTGTTCTATATTATTCTTCTGTTTTTTTATATATTTTATTGATTTCTTATTATTTTAATTTAAATAACCTGATACTGATATTGCATCAAATATTTTTGGCCTTACTTTTATTCTTATATCTTGCTACTTTTTATGTTGAGAAAAAAAGCTATTTCTGCATAAAAAAAGACTGATTTCAAAAGCAGTGATGTTGAGAGAGAAAAGAGGGTCATCTCCTTTGGGATGTTTTATCTTTAACCATTAAAAAAACCTATCTGGAGCAGTGTATATTTCTAGCTTTGGACGAACATTATGTTGCTTCAACAGTGTTCACCTACCTTCTCTCTGATGACTATGGTATATGGTAGGGAGATTGCCATGAATGTAGTGCTTGTAGGATATTTTTATACTTGCTTTATGTATTGCGTACAAAGCTGCCAAGATCCTAAGCTATATATACTGTACAGTTTGCTACCACCAAAGGTAGAAAGTGACCTAAAACTTAATTTATGGCTTTATAGCGACAGATGTGAAAGATGTGGGCCGATTTGGTTCTCTTATGATGTGGCAAATGTTTTCTTGGCTCATACAATATCCAGCCAACTTTAATATTAGTGGTTTTTATGGTCCTCGCTCTTTGACCACTGTCCACTTGTCTGCCCTGACTACTTCTAGCAAGGTCACGGCCTAGTTACAAGCATAAACCATCTCATAATAATTCAATGAACATGATAATAATAGTACAGTGTAGAACAGTGTTTCTCAACTCCGGTCCTCAAGACCCACCAACAGGTCATGTATTCAGGATTTCCTTAGTATTGCTAGGTGATGGAATGAATGCCTGACCAGGTGATGAAATTATACTAAGGAAATCCTGAAAACATGACCTGTTGGTGGGTCTTGAGGACCGGAGTTGAGAAACACTGGTGTAGAAGAACCAGTTGCCAGACAGCAATGTTCTCTAGTCTGTAGCAGCAAATGTTGTCCAAATGCAATGGTCTCCAGCCGAAGATTTAACTCCTTTATGCAACCTGCCATGCACAGCAGTCAGGATGCTTGTATGTAGCGTGTGCAGGAACTGTGCCCAGTCCAAACAAGCCAGATGCTGGCTGTAATACAAGAGCCATTGTAATGGCAGTGATTGGAGCTAGCTGCGGGTCACTGCTGTTTAACCATTTAATGCCAATGTTAATCTACGACAAGAGAATTTATATAGCATGAGCACATGCATCAAAGGAGACCTCAATCTATACCTTACACTACAATACACAGAATAAGCAGTCCAATGGAGTTAAAGTCCCCTAGAAAGACTAAAATATATATATATATATATATATATATATATATATATATATATATATATATATATATATATATATATACACTCACTGGCCACTTTATTAGCTACACCTGTCCAACTTCTTGTTAACACTTAATTTCTAATCAGCCAATCACATGGCGGCAACTCAGTGCATTTAGGCATGTAGACATGGTCAAGACAATCTCCTGCAGTTCAAACCGAGCATCAGTATGGGGAAGAAAGGTGATTTGAGTGCCTTTGAACGTGGCATGGTTGTTGGTGCCAGAAGGGCTGGTCTGAGTATTTCAGAAACTGCTGATCTACTGGGATTTTCACGCACAACCATCTCTAGGGTTTACAGAGAATGGTCCGAAAAAGAAAAAAAATCCAGTGAGCGGCAGTTCTGTGGGCGGAAATGCCTTGTTGATGCCAGAGGTCAGAGGAGAATGGGCAGACTGGTTCGAGCTGATAGAAAGGCAACAGTGACTCAAATCGCCACCCGTTACAACCAAGGTAGGCCTAAGAGCATCTCTGAACGCACAGTGCGTCGAACTTTGAGGCAGATGGGCTACAGCAGCAGAAGACCACACCGGGTACCACTCCTTTCAGCTAAGAACAGGAAACTGAGGCTACAATTTGTACAAGCTCATCGAAATTGGACAGTAGAAGATTGGAAAAACGTTGCTTGGTCTGATGAGTCTCAATTTCTGCTGCGACATTCGGATGGTAGGGTCAGAATTTGGCGTAAACAACATGAAAGCATGGATCCATCCTGGCTTGTATGGAGCATCTTTGGGATGTGCAGCTGACAAATCTGCAGCAACTGTGTGATGCCATCATGTCAATATGGACCAAAATCTCTGAGGAATGCTTCCAGCACCTTGTTGAATCTATGCCATGAAGAATTGAGGCAGTTCTGAAGGCAAAAGGGGGTCCAACCCGTTACTAGCATGGTGTACCTAATAAAGTGGCCGGTGAGTGTATATATATATATATATATATATATATATATATATATATATATATATATATATATATATAAATATATTTTTTAAAAAGTTTAAATTGAACCTGTCAGCTAATACATGCTGCCCAATCTGTGGGCAGCGTGTATCAGGCACTGGTTGTATTATCTCAACGTCGTTTCAGATGCCGCAACATTTCAGAGTCAAACATATCTGGCTGAGATCTCACAGTGCCTAATACATGCCGCCCACAGACTGGGCAGCATGTATCAGCTGACAGGTTCACTTTAAAATCACCCTTTTTTTACAGTTTTAAAACAAATTTAAAAAAAAAGAAGAAGAAACTAAATTAATATTATGCATCCACATACCGTCATGGCTGAAAGTGTTGGAAACCTTGAAATTGTTCCAAAAAATGAAGAATTTCTCCCAGAAAATTATTGGATTATACATGTTTTATTATACATGTGTATTTCATTTGTGTGTATTGGAACAGCACAAAAAAAACCAGAGGTAAAAAAGCAAACTGGATATTACTTTTGGCCATGACTGTAAATCTGATCTTCCAAAACCTAATGGAAAAGAGAAGAATTAGCTGGGTAGAAAGGGAAAATGAGCAATTGTAAGTACACAGCGCTATAGAATATGATGACTGCAATATATTAAGAGGATGAAAACTTTGATGGGAGGGCTTTTTAATCCGAAAGAAAAAGTCCAACAGCAATGTTCTACTACCTGGAGATCAATTTAGAAGAAAGAGTTGACCGACAGATTGATATGATATGGTTCTGGCTTTGAGGCAGTTGTCCTTTTCCAACCTTTTTTTGTACAAGATGATTTTTCTTTGCAGTCATCTGATGATATTAGTACAATATGAATGAAATAGAACAGGAGGTTCATACTATGAATGTGCTTAATAATGGATGCCAAATGATAGCAAGGAACAGAATATCTAAGGAATGTTTCCAACAACTGGTATCCATGCTGCAAATAATTTACACTTTCTTTAGAAAGATAAAAAAATAGCTATTTTTCTTTTTTTTTTCAGGAAGCAATAGCTTTATTAATTTATATAAAACCTACTGTCTTCAAATTGGCTATAGTTCCATATTTTTTATATGTATGTGATGAATTGTTGAGAAGAACTTGCTTCAACTTGTCCATGAGAAACCTTAGTGAGGTAACACTTTTCTGGTGCTGTGGGCATGATCTTTGTCATATGCAGTGGTCACTGTAGGGAGACGGAAAAGCCATGAGAAGTTAGAGGGAATCTGTCACCCCAAAATTGGACCACCCCTGGGGTACAGATTACAGAATGTTGTAGATAAGCCCCTGATGCCGGTGGCCTTAGTTTATAGGCCAATTTTTGGGGTCACAGATTCCCTTTAAGCTGTGCCATCATCTATGGTTAACAGTGGAGCTTGTTTCATCTGCCTCCTAATTTCTATTACCGTGTTACCGTCATTGCACTCCTGGCCTCTGATGATAATGAGATAACTGCTAACTCTGCTTCTATTTTACACAGCATAATGTATGTTTTCTACAGAACAGTAAGCTTCAGTCTCTTATTAGGGTTCAATTACTAAAGCGAAAAATGCTATATGTCAGGAATTGTTGTATAACTAATGACATGAAATAGAAATAATGTGCCTAATAAAGATAAGAGAATTAATTTGTAAGAAATTGAATACAGTATGAATTTACACTAGAAAATAGGATTTGCAAAAATCCAATATTTTTAGGATTCGATTCCCATGAATCCAGCAAAATAGGGGCCAGAAAACCATTATACTCACCTTTTTATCATCTGCTCTGCCATCTCCTCCATTACCGCATCTCCATTCATCCTCGATAGTTCTCTTTGGTTCAGTCATAAAATGCATCACATGCCATTCTACCTTGAGAAGTCAATCATAGGTTCAGTACCAAAATGGGGCCATGTATCATGGGATAAAGTATTAAAGTATATTAGAATAAAAAAAAACCCACAAAATGTATATGCCCTCATAGTAGGGACAAAGTAAGGTCAATATGAAGAAGATAGTAGTAGAGAAATAATAGGAGTTCACCTCCAATGGAATGAAGACTGCTGGTTGTCTTCCTCACATTTAGTGGCCAGTGTCAGGCAGCTGCTACAAAGGCAAATAAAATAATGGGATGCATTAAAAGAGGCATAGATTCTCATGAGGAGAACATAATTTTACCTCTATACAAGTCACTAGTGCGACCACACTTAGAATACTGTGCACAGTTCTGGTCTCTGGTGTATAAGAAAGACATAGCTGAACTGGAGTGGGTGCAGAGAAGAGCGACCAAGGTTATTAGAGGACTGAGGGGTCTGCAATACCAAGATAGGTTATTACACTTGGGGCTATTTAGTTTGGAAAAACGAAGGCTAAGGGGTGATCTTATGTTAATGTATAAATATATGAGGGGACAGTACAAAGACCTTTCTGATGATCTTTTTAATCATAGACCGGTGACAGGGACAAGGGGACATCCTCTACGTCTGGAGGAAAGAAGGTTTAAGCATAATAACAGGCATGGATTTTTTACTGTAAGAGCAGGGAGACTATGGAACTCTCTGCCGTATGATGCCCAGTGCACTGTTGAATTCCATTTGGAGGACAAAGAGGCACGTTATACAAATATGTGTATTATATCAGGAATATTGATGGTTAAAACATTAGTAATAAAGCAGTTTCCTACCCTATGGGTTCATTCAGATGTCAGTTTTTCTCATATGAATGATATCTGTGTTTTCACAGATAGCACTCATACCTCTGATATTCTAAGGGGCTGTTCACACATCCAATTTTTTTCTAGGACCAAGATGTCTGTTTAGAAAGATGGAAACATGCCCAATTTTGATCCAAGGGTCACTTCAAAGCTGGCATTGCACAACTATGGGACCGTGAAAAAAATTAGACTGGACTTGAATGCCATCCGAGTGTCATCTGATTTTCACAGACTGCCAAAAAGGAAAAGGTGGAGAAACTTTTTTTTTCTCCATGTACAATAAAAACTTATGACACGTGGCCACACTCTAATCAAACTTTGATCAAAATGTGATAACAAAAATTGGTCCTTTTTTCTTGTACATGGAA
The DNA here is from genome assembly GCF_051348905.1 of Ranitomeya variabilis. NCBI lineage: Eukaryota > Metazoa > Chordata > Amphibia > Anura > Dendrobatidae > Ranitomeya > Ranitomeya variabilis. Next base: position 195,077,933 of record NC_135238.1, read on the forward strand.
CATATTGACGTCTGAATGAGGCCTTAGTCTTCTTTCTTGTGACATGCCTCAAACTTTGTTAGTGGAAGCGTAAACCAGAACATTCATCATTTGCCATTGAAAGCATAAAATAAAATTTCCAAACAATCTGATCACACATCAAGAGCTTCAAGGTCATAAAACTTTCAAAAAGGATTTCTCTTTTGAACAAATAGAAACCTTTTGAATTTACACTTTGGTTGTTATATACCCTAGAGGCTCGAATGATGAATTAGAGTGTTTCTTTCTTCGGAAGGCAATGATTCCATTTGTCATTCTTTGTTTGCTTTGTTTGCTTTTCTTAATAGACTGCTACCCTGTACTGAATTCATCTTCGTTCTTTTATAATATTATAGGCTGCTCTTTGTCAATTTTCTAGGTTTATTTTCTTGAATGTATCTGCTTCTTTCTTTTTTCAGTTTATTGTCACTTTGTTCTGTAAATCATTGTATTAACTAAATAAAGGTTATTTATGACAATATGTATCGAGTAAAACCTTGAAATTACCGACTTGAGTTTGTTTGTTCTCATGTGTTTGTGTATTGTAATGTGAACTGTGATGTATAATGTGAATTGTGACTTGTGATAGTAAAGTTGATAAAATGAATTGCTTGACAGTAGGGATAGCAAGAGTAAATGTGTGGTACTAGCACAGAGTGGGATAGGCTAAGTTGAAAGGAAAGAGAAAGTTTACTGTAAGATAGGGCCTGGAGTGCATAACAAAAGGACCTAAACAGTGTCGCATTCTTGGGTGTCCCTAAAGTGAGAGGAGACCAAGAGAAAGGAATAGCGTGATCCAGAGCAGTAAAGAGGAAAAATGACTGAGAGACAGAGCTATTTACTGGAGATGGATCCTGGAAGAGGACGCCTGGCAGCATGGGGCAGAGTTTATAACTCATAAAGGTAACGAGCCTAGACAGGACGGAGTACGCAAGACAAATAGAGTGCCCCGGGAGTTCCAGAGAGTCAGCATCAGAGGAGATAGGTACCGGCAATACTGGCACCATAGCTCTCCTAACAGGAAAGAAGACGAAAAACCATGGGTTCAGTAAAGGACTCTAAATAAACAGGACTGTAGTGTCGAGCTGGGTTATGCTGAAGTAGTGAGAAATAGTGAAAATATTCAAAACAGAGAACAATTAAAGAGAGAAAAGAGAAAGGGATTGAATTTGTGAGGGAGCATATTGTGCATCATCAAGAAAATATTTGAGAAGATACCCACTATCTTCTGTATATAACCCTCCCCAAGTTAATGTTTGGTAAAAAGATTATTTATAAATGGTGGTTTCTCTCGTTGAATTATGAAACATTTGATCTTGGCAAACCAGATTCATCGGTTACATGTGGCCTGCACGGGTGTAGCGTCCTAACAGCACAAGTCCACACACCCAGCCAGGACCATCAGCTTCATGTAAAGTCCCGGGGTGCAAGAGACGAGTACCTCGCCCACGGTTACTGTCCCGTGACACATTACATGTTTGTAAGAGTTTCTTCTAGATCCTTTGTTTTATTTCCTTTCTCCTACGATAAGCTTAGCTTATTTTACTTCTTAAATACAAAAATATACAGAAAACACAAATGCCCTAAGGGGCCTTCCCGATGCATAAAATGTTTATCAAGATGGTTACATTTACTTGAAATCACAGATCTGCACAACATTGGGCTGAGTGCTATTCAATAAAACATCGGATTGCATGCGGCCATGTTATACACCAGTGTGAGTGAACTCAAAGATGCAGGCTGCACTGTTGTATATAACAGAATTTTTTTCTGCCTAAAAATCTAAATGTTAATTTTTTTTCTTTATAGATATATTGTACTGGTAAGTACTGTATGTTATAGTATATTTAGAGAAAGAAAAAAAGCTGATATTTTCTTTTTTTCTATAACGTTACTAAAATAATGATGCAAAAACAACTACAGAAGCAAAACGTAGAAAGTGCGATCCAGCGATGAAGAGGCTTTCAATCTGACATATAAAACATAGTATTTAATAGGATATTTAAAAGAAGCTCCAAATACAACATTGGCAAAAGTGCAGATAAGGTACTAATGGCCGGATTCAACTTTTTTCTTAGGGTACCGTCTCACATAACGATTTACCAACGATCACGACCAGCGATACGACCTGGCCGTGATCATTGGTAAGTCGTTGTGTGGTCGCTGGAGAGCTGTCACACAGACCGCTCTCCAGCAACCAACGATGCCGAAGTCCCCTGGTAACCAGGGTAAACATCGGGTTACTAAGCGCAGGGCCGCGCTTAGTAACCTGATGTTTACCCTGGTTACCATCGTAAAAGTAAAAAAAACAAACAATACATACTCACCTTCGTGTCCCCCAGCGTCCGCTTCCTGCACTGACTGAGTGCCGGCCCTAACAGCAGAGCGGTGACGTCACCGCTGTGCTGTGCTGTGCTTTCACTTTACGGCCGGCGCTCAGTCAGTGCAGGAAGCAGACGGCAAGGGACACCGGAATGTGAGTATGTACTGTTTGTTTTTTTTACTTTTACGATGGTAACCAGGGTAAACATCGGGTTACTAAGCGCGGCCCTGAGCTTAGTAACCCGATGTTTACCCTGGTTACAAGCGAACGCATCGTTGGATCAGTGTCACACACGCCGATCCAGCGATGACAGCGGGAGATCCAACGACGAAATAAAGTTCCAAACGATCTGCTACGACGTACGATTCTCAGCGGGGTCCCTGATCGCTGCTGCATGTCAGACACAGCGATATCGTATGGATATCGCTGGAACATCACGGATCGTACCGTCGTAGCGATCAAAGTGCCACTGTGAGACGGTACCCTAGGTCTAATCTTATTGGCAATCAGTCTTTTATATGTATAAGGGTGATTTAAGGGTGTATCATTGGACAATATGATTACCTAGTCAGAAGGTGTCATTAGTGTGAAGGTAAAAATAAGAAAACAACCCTGTAACAAAAACACAATGAAAAAAAGTCATCCAAAAGAGAAATTGTAAGATCAGATCTTGTCTTAAATTGAGACCATACGGCAAGTGGGTTTATAGCATAAATGTCCAAATATACTCTCTATTCAGCAACATGCATTTATGGCCTCCTCCACGTAGTGGTTTATAGACCTTCTCTATGCCCAAAAACCTAAAGCCAGTCAAATCACCATTCTAGTGGTGTTTTGAAACAGCTGATGCTCACATTGTATCGCATAGGTGTTGTTTTATACATACTTTTAATCGCCAGTAGTTCATCATATTGTTTGAATGTTACATATAGTAGCAAGACAAGTAGGAAGAGCGAGGTTAAGTGCCTGATGTGGCGCATCTTATGGATGCACCATTTCTGGGGCGGCTGTGAGCTGATATTTTTAGTCTGAGACAGGGCCAATATCCACAGCCCCTTCCTAGGCTATTAATGTCAGCCCATGGCTGTCTGCCTAGCCTTTGCTGGTTATTAATTATACCCTACACAATTTACGTAAAGGCTAACTATACAGCTGTGAGCTGATATTAATAGACTGGGAAGATCCATGGATATTACCCCCTTCCCAGGCTTTCTGCTTTCCCTCGGCTGGGCATTAAAATTTCTGAGGTTCCCAAGCCATATTTTGCTCAGAAAATAGTTTGTACATGTATACTGAGCAACACAAGCACTGTACTAATTATATATGTGACTGACATCTTTATATCTATCTATGCTTTTGCTATTCTATCTATTCTATTGAGTCACGCTGTGATTTTACTGAACGCGGCAGATGAAATGTCGGGATTTTCAGGACATGGTTGCGTAAAAGTCGGATGGCACATGCATGGTCCGAGTGCAGTGCGATTTTTTAATCACACCCATTGACTTGCATTAGCAAGGACAATTGCAGCATGCTACGATTTTTTCTCAGTCCCATTTCAGCAGGGAATTATAGATGAACATTGGTCAGAGTGCAATCCGAGTACTAATCAGTAAGTGATTAGTAAGTGACACATTGCTGAAATCAGGGTCTCTGTCTCTACATCATGCTGCTCTCAGATTAATTAGCAAAAACCTGGTGACAGATTCCCTTTTAGATCATTAAGCATTATTCATCGCCCCAATCCAAAGATCTTGACATGAGATTACATTGTAGTCAATGCAGTGCTCAGAGCAGTAAAACAGCATCAAATATCTCTACGTCATCTTATAAATTTATGGCTTAAAATAAAAGATACAGAAATATAATCAAATATGGTTTGAAAATTTGAATTTCAATATATTTTCAATACAATAAATCTGTCTGAAATGGAAATGATTCTGTGAGTAGACTTGCCATAGTGAAAATTTCAGGGATTGAACATCTATTCATGAGAATTCAGTTTGGGAATTTAAAAGACACCAGGACTTTACGAATATAAATCTGACATTATAGATATTAGATTACTTATATGCACAGCTGATATTAGAAATGCATTAAAATCCCATCAAGAGCGTAATGCATTTCATTTAATGTGCTTCTCACTGCAAAAAAAAAAAAATAATTACAAAAATTTGTTAATGATGACTCTGTATATCTGATCATGTCACTGGTTATAAATTGCCCACCCAACATCTCCTGTCGGAAACTCTTCATATAAGCCAATTTGGACAGCTGAAGCAATGCAATGGCTCAGATTTACTGCTGACGTATGGTAGTGTGTGCAAACACTGATTTATTGTAGTAATGACTACCTGGCCTTTGCAATAAGAGGTGGGATCCTTACAAAGGCTTCTGGTACCCGATGTGTCTTCAGCAGCATCACGTTGGTTAGAACTAGTGATGAGCGAGCATGCTCGGTAATGCTGGGTACTCGCCCAAGCATCGCAGTGCTCACCCATCACTAAGTTAGAACATTAGAGTTCAAAGTGTTCATAAATATTTTATTCTGCAAATAGTAGAAAATGAGAGTGGGATATTAGAGAAAACTAATTAGCTGAAGTACAATAAAAAAATGATTTCTGGGAATCTTTAGGTAAGGCTAATTATTGCAAAATCTCTCCCAGTACACATGGTGGGTCCATCGCTGTGCAAAATTTGGCATGTTCATGCGATGGGGGACCCTTCTGTCAAAAACATATACTGTAGTTCAAATCATACAATCCTTGAAGCTGGACCACAGCAGTCTATAAAATGTTATGGCACGGCAGTGTCTAGGAAATCACGATGGGGTGCACTACTATATAAGTCCATTGAGAAGTAAAGGGGAATGAGGGTGCTGCCTAATGCATAAAGAAAACTCCATCAAAGGTGAGGGGAAAAGATCAATGAAATGCGCACACCTGATATATGATAAGATAAAAAACACGATTTTTTTAACACCAAAAAAAATACAAACATAAAAACATTTTAAACCACATAGAGTAATACAAGGTAACAACACCCCTGGATCCATGATAAGCAAAGAGCAAAAAAGTGTATAATGCAGTAAACAAGAGCTCAATATTAGGTAGACAGTATTAACATCGGCAGTAAAGACAACCAAAAGCAGCAAGTATAATCTGTCTTAATGCCAGTGCTAGATCTCCTCAGGGTAACTGAAGATATTTGGGCGTCTCCATAGTAAATACAGTATCTATATAGTCCATAAGCAAAAGGTCAAGTCACCAAGTTTAAGGCACATGCATGAAGGCAGAAAGATGGAGATGTAGATGTAAAACCCCAATTTATGCTGATATCTCTATAAGGGACAATACACAAGAGAGGCACATAATATATACAGAGAAAATAATATAAGTGTAATAATGCACTCTTTAAAGCCAAGAAGCTAAGTATAGAGAAATGTGCAAGGTCCATAGCTGCAATATAATAAAGATCTAGTAATAGTATGGTAAATAAGTATTTCTCCTGACGAAGCTGAGTTCGCAGCAACCCATGTGGGACTTGTTCTCACACCCCTCACTACGACCATTTGGTATTTTATCTCCTGCTTATTGAAGCGTTACCATACTATTACTAGATCTTTATAATATTGCATATATTGTTTTGGATTTCGAGGTCGGACAACCTCTTTAAGTATCAGATGCAGTCAGTGAAGGTAAAGATAGTTGCTACTACGAAGGCGTGCACATGCCTAGCTGATGTATGGTTCTAGTATTACAATAGGTTGGGTCATTAATTGAAAAAAAAGCTATGTTTTTTCTTTGCCGCTTTCACTAATAACAAGTTTCTAACTTTAACTTATCATAAGTGTTGGATTTTGTCATGCACAGTGTAGGAAAGACTAAGCGCAACACAAAGGGATAAAGGGAAGGGAACCTAACACTAGAGAAGGGGGGAGTGGAGACCCCTAGGCAGATCTAACATCACCCTGTCTGCCCTAAACATCCCTAAATAGGTTCCGTGAGTGGAACTCATTCCTGGAAAGAGACTGCAAATGGTGAGCTGACTTCTCCCATTCCTTATTCCTTCTTTGTACACTAATAAGATTAGATCAGCCCAGAAACATTTTTTATTGCATCCAGTTCTGGACCTTGTTATTATTCCAAGATCTATTGATTAAAATATACTTTTTTTCGTAGGACAACACTTTTAAAGCACTTGCTTTGGTCCTGGTGCCATGGTGCCTTTATTTTGTCTATTAGCAATCCCATCGATCAGTAAGTGATGACATGCTCTAAAGATGTGCCTTCACTTTATAAGAGATGAAGCCCTGAGCTATATCACTCTTGGAAGATGTGTCCACTAATATTATTTTGTTTCGTAAGAAATGTAATTTAGTTATATTAATAATATCATTATTGTTGATGTTTTTTATATACACTGAATAAACTTTATTTTTACACAGAATATATATTAAACTTTCTATACTCAAAGTATTTCAAATGAAAAAAATATATATTTATATAGATTTTTTTTGTTTCCCAAATGCAGCACTGCCAGGTGAACCTGTGTCATTTTCTTGCACAGCTACAAGCACACATTCACGCGGACATGCCACTTCCAGTTTCAATCAAAGCTCTACGGAGCGAGTGCCTGTAGACATCAGAAGACACACAGGTCTAGAAATGACATACAAAGATACTAGTTATAACCGGCCTGGTAACCCTGCATGGAGAAACAGTGAATCAGCACCTCTGACTTATCAAAGACATTAACTGTGACATTGATGTGATCCTATACAGGTCACATTAAATGCAGACATTTTATTCTGACTGTCTTTTATATAGTCTCGGAATATAATTCAATTAATTTATTTCGCATATACATAAAAATGAATAGAAAGAATGGCTCACACTGTATGTAAGTGCCTATGTGGGGGCTCATACTGAAGAAAGGAGGCTATGTCAGGACTCATACTGTATATAGGAGGCTATGCGGGGCTCATATTGTAAATAGGAGGCTATATGAGGCTCACACTGTTTATATGGAGGTTATTTGGGGCTCACTTTGTATATGTGAGGCTATGTAGGGGCTCATACTGAATGTAGAAGGCTATGTGGAGGCTCATACTGTATATAGGTGGGGCTTATACTGTATATAGGATGCTATGTGAGGGCTCATATTGTGTATAGTGAGGCTATGTGGGGGTTCCAACTGTATATAGGGAGCTATGTTGGGGCTCATATTTTATATGGGAGGCTAATACAGTATATAGGGGCTATGTGAGGGCTCATACTATATTAGAGGGCGGTGCATAGGCTCATACAATATATAGTGGGCTGTATGTGGGTCCCTACGGTATATAGGGGGATTTCAGCATAATTAATTCTGCTCAATAATAAGTGATACATTTAGTATTAATTTAAATAATTCTAATTAATATATTAATATAGAGCAGTAGTAATTTCAGCCTATGGGTTCGGCCTCCACAACTGTCACAGTCTCTCATGTGGCCCTCAGGAAAATTAATTGTCCATCCTTGGTATAGAGTATTGAGGACTGCTGTACTTATGTAAAATATTAACCTTATGCTATGAGTATAAATGGGTTTTCCACCAATATGACATTGGTGCTGCTGACACTAACAGAATATTGGGATATATAAAAAAAACATTTTTCAGACAATTGGAATAGCTTGTAAGATGGGCAGATAAACTTTTCAGTGTTTTATTGTGACACATAACTGTGCATTATAGCAATATTTCTTTATGTGCATTTGTGCTCCATGATAAGTCTTTGAAAAAAATTATCTTCCAGTTCTTAGGCCATTTCAACATATTGGACTTCTTTGATAGCACCCCTAAGTTACCACACCTCACCCTCGCCTAATGCTTTTGTTTGGTGCTTATGATGCCAATTCAGGGCAGCACAATAAGTAAGGGGGCTCAGTGGTTAAGGCCTAGTTCAGATGTCAATATGGGTCGGTGTGTGTTATGGACCTGGTGGTTAGGAGCACCGGGAATGACCTGATAGTCAAACTGCAAAATAGAGTGAGCTCTGGGAAGTGGGAGCTCTGCTGACCGCAACCCTAATCCTATTATCACACACACTAGAATTAGCCGTGGATCGTGCCTGACACTGCCTAGACGACTCTTCACAGCCTGAGAGGTAACTACCCCTAAAGAGAAATAAAGCCTCACCTTGCCTCAGAGAAATACACCAAAGGGAAAGAGCAGCCCCCCACATATATTGACTGTGAGTTAAGAGGAAGGCACAAACACAGGAATGAGACAGGTTTCAGCAAAGGAGGCCAGTCTTACTAAATAGGCAGAAGATAGATAAAGGGATCTTTGTGGTCAGCACAAAAAACTACAAAAAGCCATGCAGAGTGAGTGGAAACCCCCCGCACCGACTCACGGTGCGGTGGTGCCACTCTGCAATCCAGAGCTTCCAGCTAGCGAGACAATATCATGATAAGCAAGCTGGACAGAAACGTAGCAGGTACTCAGAAATATATTCAGCACACAAATGAACAACAAAATGAGCTTAGCAGGGACTTAGCTTCCGCTGGAGGAGACAGGTCATGAGGAGATCCAAGTGAGATCTGAACCAGTACTGATACATTGACAGCTGGCATCAAGTAACGATCTGAGCAGAGTTAAATAGAGGAACCAGCCCAGTCCTAAACGATGCAGCTGACGAAGCCACTTGAAGACCAGCAGCTCCACTTTCAGCCACCAGAGGGAACCCACAGACAGAACTCACAGAAATACCATTCCTGACCACAGGAGGGAGTTCGAGAACAGAGTTCACAACAGTACCCCCCCCTTGAGGAGGGGTCACCGAACCCTCACCAGAACCCTATGGCCGATCAGGACGAGCCAAATGAAAGGCACGAACTAAATCGGCAGCATGGACATCGGAGGCAAGAACCCAGGAATTATCTTCCTGACCATAGCCCTTCCATTTGACCAGATACTGAAGTTTCTGTCTCGAGATACGAGAATCTAAAATCTTCTCCACCACATACTCCAATTCTCCCTCGACCAACACCGGAGCAGGAGGGTCAACGGAAGGAACCATAGGCGCCACGTATCTCTGCAACAACGACCTATGGAACACATTATGGATGGCAAAAGAAGCTGGAAGGTCCAAACGAAATGACACAGGATTGAGGATTTCAGAAATCTTATAAGGCCCAATAAAACGAGGCTTAAACTTAGGAGAAGAAACCTTCATAGGAAAATAACGAGACGACAACCAAACCAGATCCCCAACACGAAGTCGAGGACCAACACGGTGACGGCGGTTAGCGAAACGTTGAGCCTTCTCTTGTGACAATGTCAAATTGTCCACTACATGAGTCCAAATTTGCTGAAACCTGTCCACCACAGAATCCACACCAGGACAGTCCGAAGGCTCAACCTGCCCTGAAGAGAAACGAGGATGGAAACCAGAATTACAATAAAAAGGAGAAACCAAAGTAGCTGAACTGGCCTGATTATTAAGGGCGAACTCAGCCAATGGCAAGAAGGTCACCCAATCATCCTGATCAGCAGAAACAAAGCATCTCAGATAGGTCTCCAAAGTCTGATTGGTTCGTTCAGTTTGGCCATTTGTCTGAGGATGGAAAGCCGAAGAAAAAGACAAATCAATGCCCATCTTAGCACAAAAGGACCGCCAAAACCTCGAAACAAACTGGGAACCTCTGTCAGACACAATGTTCTCCGGAATGCCATGCAAACGAACCACATGCTGGAAAAACAACGGAACTAAATCAGAAGATGAAAGCAACTTAGGCAAGGGTACCAAATGGACCATCTTAGAGAAGCGATCACAAACCACCCAAATGACCGACATCCTTTGAGAGACAGGGAGATCTGAAATAAAATCCATGGAAACATGCGTCCAGGGCCTCTTCGGGAACGGCAAGGGCAAAAGCAACCCACTGGCACGAGAACAGCAGGGCTTTGCCCGAGCACAAGTCCCACAGGACTGCACAAAAGAACGCACATCCCGTGACAAGGAAGGCCACCAAAAGGACCTAGCCACCAAATCTCTGGTACCAAAAATTCCAGGATGACCAGCCAACACCGAACAATGAACCTCCGAGATAACCCTACTAGTCCATCTATCAGGGACAAACAGTCTCTCTGCAGGACAGCGATCAGGTCTATCAGCCTGAAACTCCTGTAGAACCCGCCGCAAATCAGGGGAGATGGCAGACAAAATTACCCCCTCTTTGAGAATACCAGCCGGCTCAGAAACTCCCAGAGAATCAGGCACAAAACTCCTTGAAAGGGCATCAGCCTTCACATTCTTAGAACCCGGAAGGTATGAAACCACGAAATCAAAACGGGAGAAAAACAGTGACCATCGAGCCTGTCTAGGGTTCAACCGCTTGGCAGACTCGAGATAAGTCAGATTCTTGTGATCAGTCAAGACCACCACGCGATGCTTGGCGCCCTCCAGCCAATGTCGCCACTCCTCGAATACCCACTTCATGGCCAACAACTCCCGATTGCCAACATCATAATTACGCTCAGCAGGCGAAAACTTTCTAGAAAAGAAAGCACATGGCTTCATCACAGAGCCATCAGAACTTCTCTGAGACATAACAGCCCCTGCTCCAATCTCAGAAGCATCAACCTCGACCTGAAAAGGGAGTGAAACATCTGGCTGACACAACACAGGGGCCGAAGAAAAACGACGTTTCTGCTCCTGAAACGCCTCAACGGCCGCAGAGGAACAATTCACCACATCCGCACCTTTCTTGGTCAAATCAGTCAGTGGTTTGACAATACTAGAAAAATTAGCGATAAAGCGACGGTAAAAATTCGCAAAGCCCAGGAATTTCTGAAGGCTCTTTACAGAAGTAGGCTGAGTCCAGTCATAAATGGCCTGGACTTTAACTGGATCCATCTCGATAGTAGAAGGGGAAAAAATGAAGCCCAAAAAGGAAACCTTCTGAACTCCGAAGAGACACTTAGACCCCTTCACAAACAAGGAATTAGCACTAAGGACTTGGAACACCATTCTGACCTGCTTCACATGAGACTCCCAATCATCCGAAAAGACCAAAATATCATCCAAATATACTATCATGAATCTATCCAGATACTTTCGGAAGATGTCATACATAAAGGACTGGAATACAGATGGCGCATTAGAAAGCCCGAATGGCATCACCAGATACTCAAAATGGCCCTCGGGCGTATTAAACGCGGTTTTCCATTCATCGCCCCGCTTAATACACACAAGATTATACGCTCCTCGAAGATCTATCTTGGTAAACCAACTAGCCCCCTTAATCCAAGCAAACAAATCAGACAATAGAGGCAAAGGGTACTGAAATTTGACCGTGATTTTATTAAGAAGGCAGTAATCTATACAAGGTCTCAGAGAACCATCCCTCTTGGCCACAAAAAAGAATCCCCGCTCCTAACGGTGATGACGACGGGCGAATATGCCCTTTCTCCAAGGACTTCTTTATATAGCTCCGCATAGCGGCGAGTTCTGGCACAGATAAATTGAAAAGTCGGCCTTTAGGAAACTTACTACCAGGAATCAAATTAATAGCACAATCACAATCCCTATGAGGAGGCAGGGCACTGGACTTGGGCTCATCAAATACATCCTGGTAATCCGACAAAAACTCAGGTACTTCAGAAGGAGTGGAAGAAGAAATTGACAACGCTGGAACATCACCATGGACCCCTTGACAACCCCAACTGGACACAGACATTGATTTCCAGTCCAATACTAGATTATGGACCTGTAGCCATGGCAAACCCAACACGACCACATCATGCAACTTATGCAACACCAAAAAGCGAATATCTTCCCGATGTGCAGGTGCCATGCACATGGTCAACTGGGTCCAGTACTGAGGCTTATTCTTGGCCAAAGGCGTAGCATCAATTCCCCTTAATGGAATAGGATGCTGCAAGAAAAAACCACAGCGCCTGGCATACTCCAAGTCCATCAAATTCAGGGCTGCGCCTGAATCCACAAACGCCATAACAGAGTAGGATGACAAAGAGCAAATCAAAGTAACGGACAAAAGAAATTTAGGCTGTATAGTACCAATGGTGACAGACCTAGCGGACCGCTTAGTGCGCTTAGGACAATCAGAGATAGCATGAGTGGAGTCACCACAGTAAAAACACAGCCCATTCTGACATCTGTGTTCTTGCTGTTCAGCTCTGGTCAAAGTCCTATCACATTGCATAGGCTCAGGCTTCTGCTCAGAGGACACCGCCATATGGTGCACAACTTTCCGCTCCCGCAAACACCGATCGATCTGAGTAGCCAAGGACATTGATTCATTCAGACCAGCAGGCGTGGGGAACCCCACCATAACATCCTTAAGGCCCTCAGAAAGACCCTTTCTGAAAATTGCTGCCAGGGCACACTCATTCCATTGAGTAAGCACAGACCACTTTCTAAACTTCTGACAATACATTTCAGCATCATCCTGACCCTGACATAGAGCCAGCAAGATTTTCTCTGCCTGATCCACAAAATTTGGTTCGTCATAGAGCAATCCAAGCGCCAGAAAAAACGCATCAACATTAAGCAATGCAGGATCTCCTGGCGCAAGGGAGAATGCCCGGTCTTGAGGGTCACCACGCAACAAGGAAATAATGATCTTTACTTGCTGACTAGGGTCACCAGAGGAGCGAGGTTTCAGAGCAAGAAACAGTTTACAATTATTCTTGAAATTCAGAAACTTAGATCTATCCCCAGAAAACAAATCAGGAATTGGGATTCTAGGCTCTAACATAGGATTTTGAACTACATAATCCTGAATGCTTTGTACCCTTGCAGTGAGATTATCCACACAAGAAGACAGACCTTGAATGTCCATATCTACACCTGAGTCCTGAACCACCCAGAGATTTAGGGGAAAAGAAAGGCAAAGCACACTACAGAGAAAAAAAAATGGTCTCAGAACTTCTCTTATCCCTCTATTGAGATGCATTAACACTTTACGGCCAGCTGTACTGTTATGGACCTGGTGATTAGGAGCACCTGGAATTACCTGATAGTCAAACTGCAAAATAGAGCGAGCTCTGGGAAGTGGGAGCTCTGCTGACCGCAACCCTAATCCTATTATCACACACACTAGAATTAGCCGTGGATCGTGCCTGACACTGCCTAGACGACTCTTCACAGCCTGAGAGGTAACTACCCCTAAAGAGAAATAAAGCCTCACCTTGCCTCAGAGAAATACCCCAAAGGGAAAGAGCAGCCCCCCACATATATTGACTGTGAGTTAAGACGAAGGCACAAACACAGGAATGAGACAGGTTTCAGCAAAGGAGGCCAGTCTTACTAAATAGGCAGAAGATAGATAAAGGGATCTTTGCGGTCAGCACAAAAAACTTGAAAGGAAAAGAATCCAGCTCAACGATGCAGTGAAAGATCCGTAGCTTTAAAACCAAGATCAACGCGTTTCCGGTGACTGAGCACCCTTAATCATCATGATTAAGGGTGCTCAGTCACCGGAAACGCGTTGATCTTGGTTTTAATGTGCTGATGTTTTGTCCTCACACGCTATTTTGAAGTGAAATAAAGCTACGGATCTTTCACTGCATCGTTGAGCTGGATTCTTTTCCTTTCATGTTTGCCTACGCCCTGACACAGCGGTTCCGTGCTCCGAGCCTCCGGGAATGTCGATATGGTGAGCTGGACTTTGTTTTTTCTTACTTCAGCACAAAAAACTACAAAAAGCCACGCAGAGTGAGCGAAAAAACCCCGCACCGACTCACGGTGCGGTGGTGCCCCTCTGCAACCCAGAGCTTCCAGCTAGCGAGACAATATCATGATAAGCAAGCTGGACAGAAACTTAGCAGGTACTCAGAAATATATTCAGCACACAAATGAACAACAAAATGAGCTTAGCAGGGACTTAGCTTCCGCTGGAGGAGACAGGACTCATGAGGAGATCCAAGTGAGATCTGAACCAGTACTGATACATTGACAGCTGGCATCAAGTAACGATCTGAGCAGAGTTAAATAGAGGAACCAGCCCAGTCCTAAACGATGCAGCTGATGAAGCCACTTCAAGACCAGCAGCTCCACTTTCAGCCACCAGAGGGAACCCACGGACAGAACTCACAGAAATACCATTCCTGACCACAGGAGGGAGTTCGAGAACAGAGTTCACAACAGGTGTGGTCTGCAGTCATGGGGACTGAGGCCTGCTGGTACATTGTTGCTGCAGCGCTGACGCATTACACTGCAACATTAAGGCTAAAAAAGTTAGGGACCCACTGAGAGGTTCCTCCTGACGTGGCACTGGCCTTCATACAGTGTGATCAGAATGTTGGACTAAGAACCTCATCTTCAGTTTTGTAAACTTTTGTCTAGCCGCATAGATCAGCTTATGATTCTTGGATATGCGGTCCATGTCTGTTGTGAACTGTGTTTCTGGGCTCCCTCTTGTGGTCACTAATGGTATTGTATGAGTCATGTCTTTCTGCAGGCCTGGGCTTCAGCTGTTTCATTTAGCTGTGGGTGTTCCCTATTTAGTCCTCCTTTGGACTCAGTCTCTTGCCTGGAATCGATGTATTCAGTCCTATTTGGTCTCCTCCTGATTCCTTGCCATCTGTCTCTTGCAAGAAAAGCTAAGTCCTGTCTGCATACTTTGGATCATTTGCATTTTCAGTGTTTTTTGTCCAGCCTGCTCAATATGTGATTTTCTAGCTCGCTGGAAGCTCTAGGGTGCTGATATTCTCCCCTCACATCGTCAGTCGGTGTGGGGGTTCTTGAATATTCAGCGTGGATGTTTTTGCAGGGTTTTCTGCTGACCGCATAGTTCACTTTCTATTTTCTGCCTATCTAGATTAGTGGGCCTCACTTTGCTGAATCTAGTTCATCTCTACGTTTGTGTTTTCCTCTTGCCTCACCGTTATTATTTGTTGGGGGCTTTCTATATCTTTGGGGTTTAATTTCTCTGGAGGCAAGTGAGGTCTTATTTTCCCTCTAGGGGTAGTCAGTTCTCCGGCTGGCTCGAGACGTCTAGAATCAACGTAGGCACGTTCACCGGCTACTTCTAGTTGTGTGTTAGGATCAGGTATGCGGTTAGCCCAGCTTCCACCTCCCTAGAGCAGTTCCTATGTTTTTGCAGACTTAGCCGGTACACCAGAGATCCTCTACCACTAGGATCATAACAGTATTCCAGGCCCAAAAGGAAATGTTTACTGCATCGCAGAAGCGGGATTAAAAAGAAGACTGAGGTTTTTTTTTTTTTTCTTCCATCCCCTTATACTCTGAGTGGCTTGGAGCTCTGCTGCAGACATGAATGTTCAGACTCTGACTTCTAGTGTGGATCAGCTGGCTGCTAGGGTGCAAAGCATTCAGGATTTTGTTATCCATAGCCCTATGTCTGAACCAAAAATACCTATTCCTGAGCTGTTTTTTGGAGATAGATCTAAGTTCCTGAATTTTAGGAATAATTGTAAATTGTTTCTGTCTCTAAGACCTCGTTCCTCTGGTGATTCCGCTCAGCAAGTTAAAATTGTTATCTCCTTCTTGCGTGGCGACCCTCAAGATTGGGCTTTCTCTCTGGCGCCAGGAGATCCTGCATTGGTGAATGTTGATGCGTTTTTTCTGGCGCTTGGTTTGCTTTATGAGGAGCCTAATCTTGAAAATCAGGCTGAAAAGGCGTTGCTAGCTATCTCTCAAGGTCAGGACGATGCTGAGGTGTATTGTTAAAAATTTCGGAAATGGTCCGTGCTTACTCAATGGAATGAGTGTGCCCTGGCCGCAAATTTCAGAAATGGTCTTTCTGAAGCCATTAAGAATGTGATGGTGGGGTTTCCTACCCCTACAAGTCTGAATGATTCAATGGCTCTGGCCATTCAAATTGATCGGCGTTTGCGGGAGTGCAAATCTGCTAATCCTTTGGCGGTGCTGTCTGAACGGACACCTGACTCTATGCAATGTGACAGAATTCTGACCAGAGCCGAACGGAAAAATCATAGACGTCAAAATGGGTTGTGTTTTTACTGTGGTGATTCGACGCATGTTATCTCAGCATGCTCTAAACGCTTAAAAAAAGTTGTTAATCCTGTCGCCATTAGTACTTTACAGCCTAAATTTATTTTGTCTGTGACCTTAATTTGTTCATTATCTTCTTACTCAGTCATGGCTTTTGTGGATTCTGGTGCTGCTTTGAGTCTGATGGATTTGTCGTTTGCCAGGTGCTGTGGTTTTGTCCTGGAGCGTTTGGAATTTCCTATTCCTCTTAGAGGAATTGATGCTACACCATTGGCGGAGAATAAACCTCAGTATTGGACGCAGGTGACCATGTGCATGACTCCTGTACATCAGGAGGTGATTCGCTTCCTTGTTCTGCATAATGTGCATGATGTTGTCGTTTTGGGTCTGCCATGGCTACAGTCCCATAATCCAGTTTTGGATTGGAAAGCTATGACTGTGTCAAGTTGGGGTTGTCGGGGGGTTCATGGCGATACTCCGTTGGTGTCTATTGCTTCTTCCACTCCTTCTGAGACCCCTGAGTTTTTGTCGGATTACCAGGATGTATTTAGTGAGCCCAGGTCCAGTGCCCTTCCTCCTCATAGGGACTGTGATTGTGCTATAAATTTGATTCCTGGTAGTAAATTTCCTAAGGGGCGACTCTTTAATTTATCTGTACCAGAGCATGCCGCGATGCGGAGTTATATAAAGGAGTTTTTGGAGAAGGGACATATTCGCCCATCCTCTTCTCCTCTTGGTGCAGGATTCTTTTTTGTGGCCAAGAAGGACGGGTCTTTGAGACCTTGTATAGATTATCGTCTTCTGAATAAGATCACGGTCAAATTTCAGTATCCTTTGCCTTTGTTGTCTGATTTGTTTGCTCGGATTAAGGGTGCCAGTTGGTTCACCAAGATAGATCTTCGCGGTGCGTATAACCTTGTGCGCATTAAGCAGGGAGATGAATGGAAAACAGCATTTAATACGCCCGAGGGTCATTTTGAGTACTTGGTGATGCCTTTTGGACTCTCTAATGCTCCTTCTGTGTTTCAGTCCTTCATGCATGATATCTTCCGAAAATATCTGGATAAATTTATGATTGTTTATCTGGATGATATTTTGTTTTTTTCTGATGATTGGGAGTCCCATGTGAACCAGGTCAGGATGGTGTTTCAGGTTCTGCGTGATAATGCTTTGTTTGTGAAGGGCTCAAAATGTCTCTTTGGAGTACAGAAGGTTTCTTTTTTGGGTTTCATCTTTTCCCCTTCTACTGTGGAGATGGACCCAGTCAAGGTCTGTGCCATTCATGACTGGACTCAGCCCACGTCTGTTAAGAGCCTTCAGAAGTTCTTGGGCTTTGCTAACTTTTACCGTCGTTTTATCGCTAATTTTTCTAGCGTAGTTAAACCTTTGACGGATATGACCAAGAAAGGTTCCGATGTTGCTAATTGGTCTCCTGCGGCCGTGGAGGCCTTTCGGGAGCTGAAGCACCAGTTTACTTCAGCGCCAGTCTTGCGCCAGCCTGATGTCTCTCTTCCCTTCCAGGTTGAAGTTGATGCTTCTGAGATTGGTGCGGGGGCCGTTTTGTCGCAGAGAAGCTCTGATGGCTCTGAGATGAAGCCATGTGCTTTCTTTTCCAGAAAATTTTCGCCTGCTGAGGAGTGGCGACATTGGCTCGAGGGAGCTAGGCATCGTGTGGTGGTCTTGACTGATCATAAAAATCTGATTTATCTCGAGTCTGCCAAGCGTCTGAATCCTAGACAGGCTCGTTGGTCGTTGTTTTTCTCCCGTTTTGACTTTGTGGTCTCATACCTGCCTGGTTCGAAGAACATGAAGGCTGATGCGCTTTCTAGGAGTTTTGTGCCTGACTCTCCGGGAGTCTCAGAACCGGCTGGTATTCTCAGAGAGGGAGTGATTTTGTCTGCCATTTCTCCAGATTTGCGACGAGTGCTGCAGAAATTTCAGGCTGATAGACCTGATCGTTGCCCATCAGAGAGACTGTTTGTCCCTGAGAGATGGACCAGCAGAGTTATTTCCGAGGTTCATTCTTCGGTGTTGGCGGGGCATCCTGGGATTTTTGGTACCAGGGATTTGGTGGCTAGGTCCTTTTGGTGGCCTTCCTTGTTGCGGGATGTGCGTTCCTTTGTGCAGTCCTGTGGGATTTGTGCTTGGGCTAAGCCTTGCTGTTCTCGTGCCAGCGGGTTGCTTTTGCCCTTGCCTATCCCGAAGAGGCCTTGGACGCACATTTCCATGGATTTCATTTCGGATCTTCCAGTGTCTCAGAAGATGTCGGTCATCTGGGTGGTGTGTGATCGTTTTTCTAAAATGGTCCATTTGGTGCCCTTGCCTAAGTTGCCTTCCTCCTCCGATTTGGTTCCTTTGTTCTTTCAGAATGTGGTTCGTTTGCACGGCATCCCTGAGAATATTGTGTCTGACAGAGGATCCCAGTTTGTGTCCAGATTCTGGCGATCCTTTTGTGCTAAGATGGGTATTGACTTGTCGTTCTCATCGGCTTTTCATCCTCAGACTAATGGCCAAACCGAGCGAACTAATCAGACGTTGGAAACTTATTTAAGATGTTTTGTTTCTGCGGATCAGGATGATTGGGTGACCTTTTTGCCACTGGCCGAGTTTGCCCTTAATAATAGGGCTAGTTCTGCCACTTTGGTTTCGCCCTTTTTCTGCAATTCTGGTTTTCATCCTCGTTTTTCCTCGGGCCAGGTTGAACCTTCTGACTATCCTGGGGTTGATTCTGTGGTGGATAGGTTGCAGCGGATTTGGAACCATGTGGTGGACAATTTGAAATTGTCACAGGAGAAGGCTCAGCGTTTTGCCAACCGCCGCCGCGGTGTGGGTCCCCGACTTCGTATTGGGGATTTGGTTTGGTTGTCTTCTCGGCATGTTCCTTTGAAGGTCTCCTCTCCTAAGTTCAAGCCTCGCTTTATCGGTCCTTATAAGATTTTGGAAATCCTTAACCCGGTGTCTTTTCGTTTGGACCTTCCAGCATCATTTGCTATTCACAATGTGTTCCATAGGTCCTTGTTGCGGCGGTACGTGGAGTGTCATGTGTTGTGAATTTGGATTCTGGGCTCCCCCGGTGGCTACTGGTGGAATTGAACTTGTGACATCATCTTCCCTGTTCACCTGTTCTGATTAGATCTGGGTGTCGCTATATAACCTGGCTTCTCTGTTAGATGCTTGCCGGTCAACAATGTTATCAGAAGCCTCTCTGTGCTTGTTCCTGCTCCCAGACATCTACTAGATAAGTTGGACATTCGTCCATGTTTTGTTTTTGTATTTTGGTTCCAGTTCACAGCTGCAGTTTCGTTACTGTGTCTGGAAAGCTCTTGTTGATCAGGAATTGCCACTCTGGTATTATGAGTTAATGCCAGAGTCCTAAAGTAATTTCTGGATGTGTTTTGTTAGGGTTTTCTACTGACCATGAAAGTATGCTTTCTGTCTTCTGCTATCTAGAAAGCGGACCTCAAATTTGCTAAAACTATTTTCCTGCTGCGTTTGTTGTTTCATCTCATATCACCGCCAATATATGTGGGGGGCTTCTGTCTCCTTTTGGGCATTTCTCTAGAGGTGAGTCAGGTCTTATATTTCCCTCTGCTAGCATTATTTAGTTCTCCGGCCGGCGCTGGGCATATAGGGATAAAAAGTAGGACATGCTACCTGGCTACTTCTAGATGATGCGGTAGGTTTAGTTCATGGTCAGTACAGTTACATCTTCCAAGAGCTTGTTCCTATAGAGGCTTATGCTAGTTCTCTGGCCATGGAGATCATGACAGTTTGACCGGCCCACTAAAGGGTTAAAATCCTTGGCTGAGAAAGGAGAGAAATAAGAAGTCTGCTGAGAGTTTTTTTTTTTTTTTTCCTCTGTGCTCTTAATTGGATCACTTGCCAGTCTGTCTATGCTGCAGTCTTTCTTTTTTTTCTCTCTCCTTATAATCTTTGAATGGCTTTGTGTTCACCTGTTAATAATGGATCTTCAGAGTGTAACTGCAGGTTTGAATAATCTCACCACGAAAGTACAAAATTTGCAAGATTTTATTATTCATGCTCCGGTATCTGAGCCGAGAATTCCTTTGCCGGAATTCTTCTCAGGGAATAGATCTAGCTTTCAGAATTTTAGAAATAATTGTAAGCTATTTTTGTCCCTGAAATCTCGTTCTGCTGGAGACTCTGCACAGCAGGTTGGGATTGTGATTTCCTTGCTCCGCGGCGACCCTCAAGACTGGGCTTTTGCATTGGCACCAGGGGATCCTGCGTTGCGCAATGTGGATGCGTTTTTTTTGGCCTTGGGCTTGCTGTATGAGGAACCTCATTTGGAACTTCAGGCAGAAAAAACTTTGATGTCCCTATCGCAGGGGCAAGATGAAGCTGAAATTTACTGCCAAAGATTCCGTAAATGGTCTGTGCTTACTCAGTGGAATGAGTGTGCCTTGGCGGCTACTTTCAGAGAGGGTCTCTCTGATGCCATTAAGGATGTTATGGTGGGGTTCCCTGTGCCTGCGGGTCTGAATGAGTCCATGACAATGGCCATTCAGATCGATAGGCGTCTGCGGGAGCGCAAACCTGTGCACCATCTGGCGGTGTCCACTGAGAAGACGCCAGAAAGCATGCAGTGTGATAGAATTCTGTCCAGAAGCGAGCGGCAGAATTTTAGACGGAAAAATGGGTTGTGTTTCTATTGTGGGGATTCTACTCATGTTATATCAGCGTGCTCTAAGCGTACTAAAAAGCTTGATAAATCCGTTTCCATTGGCACTTTACAGTCTAAATTTATTTTGTCTGTGACCCTGATTTGCTCTTTGTCATCTATTACTACTGACGCCTATATCGACTCTGGCGCCGCTTTGAGTCTTATGGATTGGTCCTTTGCCAATCGTTGTGGGTATGATTTAGAGCCTTTGGAAACTCTTATTCCTCTGAAGGGGATTGACTCCACCCCATTGGCTAATAATAAACCACAATACTGGACACAAGTGACTATGTGTATTAATCCGGATCACCAGGAGACTATTCGTTTTCTAGTGCTGTATAATCTACATGAGGATTTGGTGCTGGGATTGCCATGGCTGCAGTCTCACAACCCAGTCCTTGACTGGAGAGCTATGTCTGTGTTGAGCTGGGGATGTAAGGGGACTCATGGGGACGTACCTTTGGTGTCCATTTCATCATCTATTCCCTCTGAAATCCCTGAGTTCCTGTCTGATTATCGTGACGTCTTTGAAGAACCCAAGCTGGGTTCACTACCTCCGCACCGTGAGTGCGATTGTGCTATAGATTTAATTCCGGGTAGTAAATACCCAAAGGGTCGTTTATTTAATCTGTCTGTGCCTGAACATACTGCTATGCGAGAATATATAAAGGAGTCCTTGGAAAAGGGACATATTCGTCCATCGTCATCTCCCTTAGGAGCCGGTTTTTTCTTTGTGTCAAAAAAAGACGGCTCTTTGAGACCATGTATTGATTATCGGCTTTTGAATAAAATCACGGTTAAATATCAATATTGCCGTTGCTGACTGATTTGTTTGCTCGCATAAAGGGGGCCAAGTGGTTCTCTAAGATTGATCTCCGTGGGGCGTATAATTTGGTGCGGATCAGGCAGGGGGATGAGTGGAAAACCGCATTTAATACGCCCGAGGGCCACTTTGAGTATTTGGTGATGCCTTTTGGTCTTTCTAATGCCCCTTCAGTCTTCCAGTCCTTTATGCATGATATTTTCCGCGATTTTTTGGATAAATTTATGATAGTGTATCTGGATGATATTCTGATTTTTTCGGATGACTGGGACTCTCATGTCCGGCAAGTTAAGAGGGTTTTTCAGGTTTTGCGGTCTAATTCTCTGTGTGTCAAGGGTTCTAAGTGCGTTTTTGGGGTTCAGAGAATTTCCTTTTTGGGATATATTTTTTCTCCCTCTTCCATTGAGATGGATCCTGTCAAGGTTCAAGCTATTTGTGATTGGACGCAGCCCTCTTCTCTTAAAAGTCTTCAGAAATTTTTGGGCTTTGCCAACTTTTATCGTCGATTTATTTCTGGTTTTTCGGATGTCGTTAAGCCATTGACCGATTTGACTAGACAGGGTGCTGATGTTGCTAATTGGTCCCCTGATGCTGTGGAGGCCTTTCAGGAGCTTAAGCGCCGTTTTTCTTCTGCCCCTGTGTTGCGTCAGCCTGATGTGACTCTTCCTTTTCAGGTTGAGGTCGACGCTTCTGAGATCGGAGCTGGGGCAGTGTTGTCGCAGAAAAGTTCTGACTGCGCCGTGATGAGGCCTTGTGCCTTCTTTTCCCGTAAATTTTCGCCCGCTGAGCGGAATTATGATGTTGGGAATCGGGAGCTTTTGGCCATGAAGTGGGCGTTTGAGGAGTGGCGCCATTGGCTCGAGGGGGCCAGACATCAGGTGGTGGTATTGACTGACCACAAAAATTTGATTTATCTTGAGACCGCCAGGCGCCTGAATCCTAGACAGGCGCGCTGGTCATTATTTTTTTCTCGGTTTAATTTTGTGGTATCGTACCTACCAGGTTCTAAGAATGTTAAGGCGGATGCCCTTTCTAGGAGTTTTGAGCCTGATTCACCTGGCAACTCTGACCCCACAGGTATTCTTAAGGAGGGAGTTATCTTGTCAGCTGTTTCTCCAGACCTGCGGCGGGCCTTGCAGGAGTTTCAGGCGGATAGACCGGATCGTTGTCCGCCTGATAGGCTGTTTGTTCCTGATGATTGGACCAGTAAAGTCATCTCTGAGGTGCATTCTTCTGCGTTGGCAGGTCATCCTGGAATTTTTGGTACCAGGGATTTGGTGGCAAGATCCTTCTGGTGGCCTTCCCTGTCACGAGATGTGCGAGGCTTTGTGCAGTCTTGTGACGTTTGTGCTCGGGCCAAGCCTTGTTGTTCTCGGGCTAGTGGATTATTGTTGCCCTTGCCTATTCCTAAGAGGCCTTGGACACACATCTCGATGGATTTTATTTCAGATCTGCCTGTTTCTCAGAAGATGTCTGTCATCTGGGTGGTGTGTGACCGTTTTTCTAAGATGGTTCATTTGGTTCCCCTGCCCAAATTGCCTTCTTCTTCCGAGTTGGTGCCCCTGTTTTTTCAAAATGTTGTTCGTTTGCATGGTATTCCTGAGAATATCGTTTCTGACAGAGGAACCCAATTTGTGTCTAGATTTTGGCGGGCATTTTGTGCTAGGATGGGCATAGATTTGTCTTTTTCGTCTGCTTTTCACCCTCAGACTAATGGCCAGACTGAGCGGACTAATCAGACCCTGGAGACATATCTGAGGTGTTTTGTGTCTGCTGACCAGGATGATTGGGTTGCTTTTTTGCCATTGGCGGAGTTCGCCCTCAATAATCGGGCCAGCTCTGCCACCTTGGTTTCCCCGTTTTTCTGTAATTCGGGGTTCCATCCTCGATTTTCCTCCGGTCAGATGGAATCCTCGGATTGTCCTGGAGTGGATGCGGTGGTGGAGAGATTGCATCATATCTGGGGGCAGGTGATGGACAATTTAAAGTTGTCCCAGGAGAAGACTCAGCTTTTTGCCAACCGTCACCGTCGTGTTGGTCCTCGGCTTTGTGTTGGAGATTTGGTGTGGTTGTCTTCTCGTTTTGTCCCTATGAGGGTCTCATCTCCTAAGTTTAAGCCTCGGTTCATCGGTCCGTATAAAATATTGGAGATTCTTAACCCTGTTTCCTTCCGTTTGGACCTCCCTGCATCCTTTTCTATTCATAACGTTTTTCATCGGTCGTTATTGCGCAGGTATGAGGCACCGGTTGTGCCTTCCGTTGAGCCTCCTGCTCCGGTGTTGGTTGAGGGTGAGTTGGAGTACGTTGTGGAAAAAATCCTAGACTCCCGTGTTTCCAGACGGAGACTCCAGTATCTGGTCAAGTGGAAGGGATACGGCCAGGAGGATAATTCTTGGGTCACTGCATCTGATGTTCATGCCTCTGATCTGGTTCGTGCCTTTCATAGGGCCCATCCTGATCGCCCTGGTGGTTCTGGTGAGGGTTCGGTGCCCCCTCCTTGAGGGGGGGGTACTGTTGTGAATTTGGATTCTGGGCTCCCCCGGTGGCTACTGGTGGAATTGAACTTGTGACATCATCTTCCCTGTTCACCTGTTCTGATTAGATCTGGGTGTCGCTATATAACCTGGCTTCTCTGTTAGATGCTTGCCGGTCAACAATGTTATCAGAAGCCTCTCTGTGCTTGTTCCTGCTCCCAGACATCTACTAGATAAGTTGGACATTCGTCCATGTTTTGTTTTTGTATTTTGGTTCCAGTTCACAGCTGCAGTTTCGTTACTGTGTCTGGAAAGCTCTTGTTGATCAGGAATTGCCACTCTGGTATTATGAGTTAATGCCAGAGTCCTAAAGTAATTTCTGGATGTGTTTTGTTAGGGTTTTCTACTGACCATGAAAGTATGCTTTCTGTCTTCTGCTATCTAGAAAGCGGACCTCAAATTTGCTAAAACTATTTTCCTGCTGCGTTTGTTGTTTCATCTCATATCACCGCCAATATATGTGGGGGGCTTCTGTCTCCTTTTGGGCATTTCTCTAGAGGTGAGTCAGGTCTTATATTTCCCTCTGCTAGCATTATTTAGTTCTCCGGCCGGCGCTGGGCATATAGGGATAAAAAGTAGGACATGCTACCTGGCTACTTCTAGATGATGCGGTAGGTTTAGTTCATGGTCAGTACAGTTACATCTTCCAAGAGCTTGTTCCTATAGAGGCTTATGCTAGTTCTCTGGCCATGGAGATCATGACAGTCATGATTACCCCAATGGCAGGGAAATAAAAATAACAAAACGGACTAGCTCTCAGGTGATGGAAACTAAAGTTGACCGTGACCTGAACCTGACACAACACTGGAAGTAGCCGGGGAGTGTTCCTACGATGCCCTAGACACCACGCGCCAGCCGGAGATCTAACTACCCCTATCAGAGGAATATACAGGCCTGCCTTACCTCCAGAGATGAACCCCAAAAGGAGATAGCAGCCCCCCACAGATATCGACGGTGAGTTAAGAGGAAAAGACATACGTAGGATGAACAGCAGATTTAGCACAGTGAGGTCCGCTTTCTAGATAGCAGAAGGATAGGAAAGAGTTACTTCACGGTCAACTTCAAAACACTACTCAAAAACACCATCCTGAAATTGCTTTAAAACTCCAGTGACAACTCATGCCACTGGAGTGGCAATTTCAGTCCACAAGAGCTTCCAGCTACAGAGAGTCACATTGCAGCAAGCTGGACAAGAAATAGCATAAACTAGAAACAAAATTCAACTTAGCTGAACAGGAACTTGAGGCAGGAGAATGCAACAGAATGCTACTGATACATTGTTGGCCGGCATAGGACTAACAGCCAAGCAGCCTTAAATAGGAAACTCCCCTAATGGGTGGCAACAGGTGATCAGGGATAGAAGAAGGCAAATAAGTGGCACTACCATAAAACACCACCGGGGGAGCCCACAAACAGAATTCACAACAGTACCCCCCCCTTAAGGAGGGGGCACCGAACCCTCACCAGAACCACCAGGGCGATCTGGATGAGCACTATGAAATGCACGAACCAAATCAGGAGCATGAACATCAGATGCTGTCACCCAAGAATTATCCTCCTGACCATAGCCCTTCCACTTAACCAGATACTGAAGTTTCCGTCTGGAAACACGGGAGTCCAAGATCTTTTCCACCACATACTCCAATTCACCCTCAACCAGCACAGGAGCAGGAGGATCAGCAGAAGGAACAACCGGTACCTCATACCTCCGCAATAATGACCGATGAAAAACATTATGAATAGTAAAAGATGCTGGGAGGTCCAAACGAAAGGACACAGGATTGAGAACCTCCAGAATCCTATAAGGGCCGATAAACCGATGCTTAAACTTAGGAGACGAGACCTTCATAGGAACAAATCGAGAAGACAGCCAAACCAGGTCCCCAACACAAAGACGAGGACCAACACGCCGATGACGATTAGTAAACTGTTGAGTCTTCTCCTGGGACAACTTCAGATTGTCCACAACCTGTCCCCAAATCTGATGCATTCTATCAACCACAGCATCTACTCCAGGACAATCCGAAGACTCCAATTGACCGGACGAAAAGCGAGGGTGAAACCCTGAATTACAAAAAAATGGAGAAACCAAAGTGGCAGAACTGGCCCGATTGTTAAGGGCAAACTCTGCCAATGGCAAAAAATCAAGCCAATCGTCCTGATCAGCGGACACAAAACACCTCAAGTAAGTCTCCAAAGTCTGATTAGTACGCTCAGTCTGGCCATTAGTCTGAGGATGGAATGCAGACGAAAAAGACAAGTCGATGCCCATCCTGGCACAGAACGCCCGCCAAAATCTAGACACAAACTGAGTACCCCTGTCAGACACTATATTCTCAGGAATACCATGCAAACGCACCACATTCTGAAAAAATAGAGGGACCAGCTCAGAGGAGGAGGGCAATTTGGGCAAAGGTACCAAATGAACCATCTTGGAAAAACGGTCACACACCACCCAGATGACAGACATCCTACGAGAAACAGGAAGGTCAGAAATAAAGTCCATAGCGATGTGCGTCCAAGGCCTCTTAGGAATAGGCAAGGGCAACAACAACCCACTGGCCCGAGAACAGCAGGGCTTAGCCCGAGCACAAACATCACAAGACTGCACAAAAATACGCACATCTCGGGACAAGGAAGGCCACCAGAAGGACCTAGACACCAAATCCCTGGTGCCAAAAATTCCAGGATGACCTGCCAACGCGGAAGAGTGAACCTCCGAGATAACTCTACTGGTCCAGTCATCAGGGACAAACAGTCTACCAGGCGGACAGCGATCAGGCCTATCCACCTGAAACTCCTGCAAAGAGCGCCGCAGGTCTGGGGAGACAGCTGACAATATCACCCCATCCTTCAGGATGCCAGTAGGTTCGGAATCACCAGGCGAGTCAGGCTCAAAACTCCTAGAGAGGGCATCCGCCCTCACATTCTTAGACCCAGGCAGATATGAAACCACAAAGTTAAATCGGGAGAAAAACAACGACCAGCGCGCCTGTCTAGGATTCAGACGCCTGGCTGACTCAAGATAAATTAGATTCTTGTGGTCAGTCAAGACCACCACCTGGTGTCTAGCACCCTCAAGCCAATGACGCCACTCCTCAAATGCCCACTTCATGGCCAAGAGCTCCCGATTTCCAACATCATAATTTCGCTCAGCGGGCGAAAACTTTTGAGAGAAAAACGCACATGGTCTCATCACTGAGCAGTCAGAACCTTTCTGCGACAAAACTGCACCTGCTCCGATCTCAGAAGCATCTACTTCAACCTGGAAAGGGAGCGACACATCAGGCTGGCGCAACACAGGAGCAGAAGAAAAGCGGCGCTTAAGCTCCCGAAAGGCCTCCACAGCCGCAGAGGACCAATTAGCAACATCAGCACCCTTTTTGGTCAAATCAGTCAAAGGTTTAGCAATGGCAGAAAAACCCGCCATGAATCGGCGATAGAAATTAGCAAATCCCAAGAATTTCTGAAGACTCTTTAGAGAAGTAGGTTGTATCCAATCACAAATAGCCTGAACCTTAACAGGGTCCATCTCCATAGATGAAGGGGAAAAAATATATCCCAGAAATGAAATTCTCTGAACCCCAAAAATACACTTTGAGCCCTTTACAAAAAGAGAATTAGCTCGCAAAACCTGAAAAACTCTCCTGACCTGTTGAACATGAGATTCCCAGTCCTCCGAAAAAATCAGAATATCATCCAAATACACAATCATAAATTTATCCAGATATTCACGGAAAATATCGTGCATAAAGGACTGAAAAACGGAAGGGGCATTCGCGAGACCGAAAGGCATTACCAAATACTCAAAATGGCCTTCAGGCGTATTAAATGCGGTCTTCCACTCATCCCCCTGCTTAATCCGCACCAAATTATACGCACCACGTAGATCGATCTTAGTGAACCACTTAGCCCCCTTTATGCGAGCAAACAGATCAGTCAGTAAAGGTAACGGGTACTGGTATTTAACTGTAATCTTATTCAGAAGTCAATAGTCGATACAAGGTCTCAATGAACCATCCTTTTTACCCACAAAGAAAAACCCTGCCCCTAGAGGAGACAACGAGGGGCGAATATGACCCTTTTCCAAAGATTCTCTGATATACTCCCGCATAGCAGTATGTTCAGGTACAGACAAATTAAACAAGCGACCCTTAGGAAATTTACTACCGGGAATCAACTCAATAGCGCAGTCACACTCTCTGTGAGGAGGGAGAGAATCAATCTTAGGCTCCTGAAAGACATCATAAAAATCTGACAGAAATGCTGGGATCTCAGAGGGAGTAGATGAAGAAATGGGAACCAAAGGTGCATCCCCATGAATCCCCCGACATCCCCAGCTCAACACAGACATTGATCTCCAGTCCAAGACTGGATTATGAATTTGTAACCATGGTAATCCAAGTACTAAAACGTCATGTAGATTGTATAACACAAGGAAACGAATAATCTCCTGATGGTCTGGGGTAAGATGCATAGTCACTTGTGTCCAATATTGTGGTTTATTGCTAGCCAAAGGTGTAGAATCAATACCCTTTAGGGGAATAGAAACTTCCAGAGGCTCTAAATGAAACCCACAACGCTTGGCAAAGGACCAATCCATGAGACTCAGAGCGGCGCCAGAATCCACATAAGCATCCACGGTAACAGATGACAAAGTGCAAATCAATGTCACGGACAAAAGAAATTTAGACTGCAAGGTACCCATAGAAAAAGATTTATCAACCTTTTTATCAACCTTTTTTATGCGTTTAGAGCATGCTGATATAACATGAGCTGGATCTCCACAGTAGAAGCACAACCCATTTTTGCGCCTGTAATTCTGTCGTTCGCCTCTAGACAAAACACTATCGCATTGCATATGCTCTGGTGCCTTTTCAGAGGTCACCGCCAAATGGTGCACAGGTTTTTGCTCAGAAGATACCGCCATATGGTGCACAGGTTTTTGCTCAGAGGACACCGCCAAATGGTGCACAGGTCTTTGCTCAGAAGATACCGCCATATGGTGCACAGATTTGCGCTCCCGTAAACGCCGATCAATCTGGATAGCCAATTTCATGGCATCATTCAGACCTGTAGGCACAGGGAACCCCACCATGACATCCTTCACGGCATCAGAGAGACCTTCTCTGAAATTAGCTGCTAGAGCGCACTCATTCCATTTAGTAAGCGCCGACCATTTACGAAATTTTTGGCAATATATCTCAGCTTCATCTTGCC
Organism: Ranitomeya variabilis; assembly: GCF_051348905.1. Taxonomy (NCBI): domain Eukaryota; kingdom Metazoa; phylum Chordata; class Amphibia; order Anura; family Dendrobatidae; genus Ranitomeya; species Ranitomeya variabilis. Next base: position 195,107,524 of record NC_135238.1, read on the forward strand.
CTTGGGAAAGAGCTATCAAGGCTTTCTCAGCCAAAATCTCTAAATTAGGTTCTTCATAAAGCAACCCCAAAGCCAGAAAAAACGCATCTACATTTACTAACGCAGGATCCCCTGGCGACAATGCAAATGCCCAACTTTGTGGGTCACCCCGCAGTAGAGAAATAACAATTTTAACCTGTTGTGCAGGATCACCAGCAGAGTGAGATCTCAGAGACAAAAACAATTTACAATTCTCTCTGAAATTCAAAAAACGGGATCTGTCTCCGGTAAAAAATTCAGGCATAGGGATCTTAGGTTCAGACATTGGAGCACGTATAACAAAATCTTGTAAGTTCTGGACCTTTGTAGCCAGGTTATTCAGACCTGCAACCAAACTCTGTGGATCCATGATTCAAACAGGTGTAACCAAAGCCATTCAGAGATTAAGAGGAGAGGAAAAAAAAAAGGCTGAAGACTGCAGTTTAAGCAAGGAGTACAAATGAGCAAACTAGGGTACACTTTCCAAACACAGAAAAAAAAAACCTTTTCACATCCTTTCCTGCTTTAGTGCATAGTTTTAACACATTGCGGCCAGCCAAACTGTCATGATTACCCCAATGGCAGGGAAATAAAAATAACAAAACGGACTAGCTCTCGGGTGATGGAAACTAAAGTTGACCGTGACCTGAACCTGACACAACACTGGAAGTAGCCGGGGAGTGTTCCTACGATGCCCTAGACACCACGCGCCAGCCGGAGATCTAACTACCCCTATCAGAGGAATATACAGGCCTGCCTTACCTCCAGAGATGAACCCCAAAAGGAGATAGCAGCCCCCCACAGATATCGACGGTGAGTTAAGAGGAAAAGACATACGTAGGATGAACAGCAGATTTAGCACAGTGAGGTCCGCTTTCTAGATAGCAGAAGGATAGGAAAGAGTTACTTCACGGTCAACTTCAAAACACTACTCAAAAACACCATCCTGAAATTACTTTAAAACTCCAGTGACAACTCATGCCACTGGAGTGGCAATTTCAGTCCACAAGAGCTTCCAGCTACAGAGAGTCACATTGCAGCAAGCTGGACAAGAAATAGCATAAACTAGAAACAAAATTCAACTTAGCTGAACAGGAACTTGAGGCAGGAGAATGCAACAGAATGCTACTGATACATTGTTGGCCGGCATAGGACTAACAGCCAAGCAGCCTTAAATAGGAAACTCCCCTAATGGGTGGCAACAGGTGATCAGGGATAGAAGAAGGCAAATAAGTGGCACTACCATAAAACACCACCGGGGGAGCCCACAAACAGAATTCACAACAGTGGAGCCTGTGGTTCCTGCTGTTGAGCCTCCTGCCCCGGTTTTGGTTGAGGGCGAGTTGGAGTACGTAGTAGAGACGATTTTGGATTCTCGTATCTCTAGACGTAGACTGCAGTATTTGGTTAAGTGGAAGGGCTATGGTCAGGAGGATAATTCCTGGGTTGTTGCCTCTGATGTTCATGCGGCTGATTTGGTTCATGCATTTCACGCTGCTCATCCTGATCGCCCTGGGGGTCTTGGTGAGGGTTCGGTGACCCCTCCTCAAGGGGGGGGTACTGTTGTGAACTGTGTTTCTGGGCTCCCTCTTGTGGTCACTAATGGTATTGTATGAGTCATGTCTTTCTGCAGGCCTGGGCTTCAGCTGTTTCATTTAGCTGTGGGTGTTCCCTATTTAGTCCTCCTTTGGACTCAGTCTCTTGCCTGGAATCGATGTATTCAGTCCTATTTGGTCTCCTCCTGATTCCTTGCCATCTGTCTCTTGCAAGAAAAGCTAAGTCCTGTCTGCATACTTTGGATCATTTGCATTTTCAGTGTTTTTTGTCCAGCCTGCTCAATATGTGATTTTCTAGCTCGCTGGAAGCTCTAGGGTGCTGATATTCTCCCCTCACATCGTCAGTCGGTGTGGGGGTTCTTGAATATTCAGCGTGGATGTTTTTGCAGGGTTTTCTGCTGACCGCATAGTTCACTTTCTATTTTCTGCCTATCTAGATTAGTGGGCCTCACTTTGCTGAATCTAGTTCATCTCTACGTTTGTGTTTTCCTCTTGCCTCACCGTTATTATTTGTTGGGGGCTTTCTATATCTTTGGGGTTTAATTTCTCTGGAGGCAAGTGAGGTCTTATTTTCCCTCTAGGGGTAGTCAGTTCTCCGGCTGGCTCGAGACGTCTAGAATCAACGTAGGCACGTTCACCGGCTACTTCTAGTTGTGTGTTAGGATCAGGTATGCGGTTAGCCCAGTTTCCACCTCCCTAGAGCAGTTCCTATGTTTTTGCAGACTTAGCCGGTACACCAGAGATCCTCTACCACTAGGATCATAACACATGTCCTTTTCTCCAGCACTGATAAAAAGTCAATTAGTCTATAGTTTAATATTGATACTATGATTATATTTTAATATTGATACTATGTTACATGTGTTAGATGATACATATCTTACATTTATTTTATAGGTGTTTAGATGCTGTAGATGGATGACTTTGAAAAACAGCCACAATATATATCAGGATACTTTAGGGATATGCATTATGCACGAATATGAAAGATCGTATGAGCCGAAGGCGTCAGAACATCAATCTTTCATAACAGCATCATACATTTTCAATCTGGCATGTTCTCTGCTTATATGTGTATTGGGCACATAGTATAAAAATCTAACATGGTTATTTAGATACACCGGGATTGTGACTATTCTACAAATATCTTACATTTTCTTTAATAGTATTCACAAACACCAACTTAAAGAGTAAAGTTACAGAAATGGTCCAAGTGTCATTTCATCCAAAAATATGACCACAATAATAAAAAAAAAGGAAATTCTCTATCTACCAATCTTCTGCCAACATCCCCATATATCACATCAGAAGCTTCCTCTCGTAGAAACCTCTAACAATAGCAGAATGTTCACTTCTCGTTGGCAAGTTCTCAGTAACCCGAATCTACTGACTTACCATCAATGCTGTTTAATTCTATGATAACCTTCCTAGATGTTGAAACGTGAAGTTATCAGAAGTACCAAGTACGAATACCAAGACAACCTTGGGAGCTTCAAAGATGACCCCTCACTTCACAATTCCTTTCGAACTGATTGCAAAGTCTACGTGTTCTCTTTGATTCCATAAGAACCGGAATTGCCACTGAACACTTAACTGAAATTGCTGCTACCCAACTAATGGCATTCATGTTTTGGAGGGTCAAGGTGGCTACTTATTTCTCATTCCCCTTACATTCAGCAAGATTTCTGCAGATCGTCATCTTTTTCTTCAGCTAATGTGTCTAGATGGGTATACACTATACACTGTTTCTTCATCTCCTACCGTCGATGAAAGGAGAATTTAGTTATTACATAGAGTAGAAAGGAACTTCTAGTAAATTAATAAATTAAAATATTGAAATAAATAGTAAATAACAAAATAATTGATAATATTGCTTTCCCAAACTAATCTACATTTTATAAATAAATATTATAATTATTAGACGTCTACAACTATAACGTTCTCATTCATAGCTTGCAACTCCATGCATCTCCTACTCACTCTATTTGTGCTTTTATTTTAGAAATATTAATATTTATTTAGAAATATTAAGTTATTTGTCTTAGTAAAATGTCAGTTCTTTGTAATAAAATGTTGAATTATTAATGACAAAAAGAAATAAGACGCATTCCCTAGATCAGAAAAAAAAGTGTACATCTCTTCACCTACAATTAGACCTAATCCTAAATTCTGTTTATTATGACTTGTCTGTAATGAATACTGCCACTTCATGAGGCAGGGTCGGAGAAGAAAAATCACTAAACCATGCACTCGGTAGCAGGCAAGTGAACGAAAAGTGGATCTGGCTCTATATCAATATTGTTTGTGTATATACAGTGTTCAGCATAAACGAGTACAACCCCTCTGAAAAGTACGATTTTAATCAATAGCTCACTAAACACAAGAAGAATTTCAAAAATGTTGACAAGACTTTTCTAAAACATTTTTTTAACCCATGATAGGTTAATAATATAACTTTAATGACAAAATCTTCAGTTTTACTCAAATTAGTTGATGCAAAGATATTCACCCCAGATCGAAAACTACTACATCTAGTATTTTGTATGACCTCTGTGATTTTTAAGGACAACACCAAGTCTTCTAGGCATGGAATGCACAAGATGGCAACACACTGCAACATCTTTTCTTTCCCGTCCTTCAAGAACGACCTGTTTTAGAGCCTGGATGCTGGATGGAGAGTGATGAAAACTTATCTCCTCAGAATTCCCCATAGATGTTGGATGGGGTTCAGAGCGGAGACTCTCGGCCACTGAATCACTTTCACCCTGTATGTCGTCAGGAATACAACAGATGTGTATTTTGGATCATTGTCATGTTGGAAAAATGCACGAGTACCAATGGCATGGATAATGGTGGTATCTTCTTTTATAGTACAGAGCAGTACATCTGCGAGTTCATGATGCTGTAAGGAGATTAACATATTGCCCTGCTTCACCTTAAAGACGTCAATGCTGTGTGTAATGTGATGTGTAATCTTAATAATGTCCTGCGTCTTCTGTATGTATTTCCATGTGAAGTGTAAGATGTTTACCTAAGTAATGTGAATAGTAATGTAAGTAATGTACAGTATAGGATGTGGTAGTGTAGGATAAGCATAGGGTAAGTTATACATTAAGATTTAGGACATAAAACAGAATGCAATTGGCTTAGTGTATAGACATGATTTACATTGTTTGTATAAAGCTTTAGTCTGCCCAGCCACAGGTAGCTGGAAGAGACAGGGAAAGTTATGATACAGTTAATGTTTGGGAATAGCCCACAGTGGCAGGGGCCGCTATGATTCAGATGCTTTGCATTCTCTGAGTGAACACTGCTGCAGATTATTTGATTGCACCCTATGTGCCAAACTGCCAATCCCTGATTGTAGGCTGGCTGTCTCTTTGGAATTACCGCACCTGTATGGTTGCCATCTTTACTTGGGCCCGCAGCACCATGATAGTGCATTTGATTCAAGGCCTAGACAGGTAAGCACCTTTACCTGTTTTTGTGGTGTTTTATCTGGCATGGAATGCCCACACCTTCCCCCCGAACTGGCTGGGACCCATGACCGATCCTCAAGAGAAAACCCTTTCCAGTGTATAAGATACTGGAGCTTCTGGCGCACCCATCGGGAGTCAATGATGCACCCTACCTCGTACTTCAACTGCCCCCTACCAATACTGGCGGTGCATTGGACTAGAAATCTGCTCTCACTGTCCCCACTGGCTTTTACAGGGACCTGTGGAAGACATCAGGAATTTTAAAGGAGGCGGGCAGACGTAGTCTGTAGGCCACTATATTGACAACCTCCACAATTTTGTATGGGCCAATAAACTTGGGGCCCATAGAGGGTATCTTAAGCTCTTCTGGGCCTTAGAGATGTTCTTCTGAACCTCCCTCCAAAGAGTTTTTAAACGTTGCACCATGCATTCGGTCCCAGGGCAAACTGAATCCATTCCTCAAAATGTGGGATAAACCCGTAATTGACCTGAAAGGGAGATTTCCCAGTAGACTGGCTCACACGACCATTGAATGCAAATTCAGCCACGGGCAATACCTCACACCAGTCCTCCTGTCTAGAAAAGCCCAGACATCTTAGAATTTGCTCCAAGGATTGGATTGTGCGTTCAGTCTGTCCATTGGACTCCGGGTGGTAGGCAGAGGAAAAGGACAACGTATGTATGTTGAATAAATAAGCGGGACAAGGTTTCAGCCGATGGTAATGCGGGCAGAGGTATAAAGTGGGCTTGATTGGAGAACCTATCCACCACCACCCATACCACTGAGTTGCCCCTGGAAGGAGGAAGATTCATGATAAAGTCCAGGGACAAATGTGTCCATGGTCTATCCAAAATTGGCAAAGGCACCAATTGCCTGACCGGCCGGCAATGAAAACTTTTAGAACGGGCGCACACCCCACATGCAGTCACAAACTTTTTAAAACCTGTTACCATAGAGGGCCACCAAAAACCCCTCACAACTGCCCCCTGGGTAGCTGCAATCCCAGGATGAGCACTCAATACCGAATCGTGAAACTCCTGCAAACGTTCTGGTACAAACAATTTACCTGAGAGCTTATTACCACGAGCCCATGCTTGGGTCTCCAAAATTTCTCTCTGTAAATCAGATGAGATTTCGGCCACCACTAGGGTTGAGCGAAACGGGTCGTTCATTTTCAAAAGTCGCCGACTTTTGGCTAAGTCGGCGTCTCATGAAACCCGATCCGACCCCTGTGCTTGTCGGCCATGCGGTACGCGACTTTTGCGCCAAAGTCGCGTTTCAATGACGCGAAAAGCGCCATTTCTCAGCCAATGAAGGTGAACGCAGAGTGTGGGCAGCGTGATGACATAGGTCCTGGTCCCCACCATCTTAGAGAAGGGCATTGCAGTGATTGGCTTGCTGTCTGCGGCGTCACAGGGGTTATAAAGGGGCGTTCCCGCCGACCGCCATCTTACTGCTGCTGATCTGAGCTTAGGGAGAGGTTGCTGCCGCTTCGTCAGAAGCATGGATAGCGTTAGGCAGGGTCCACTAACCACCAAACCGCTTGTGCTGTAGCGATTTCCACTGTCCAACACCACCTTCTGTGTGCAGGGACAGTGGAAGCTATTTTTTTTTTTTTCCCTCAGCGCTGTAGCTCATTGGGCTGCCCTAGAAGGCTCCGTGATAGCTGTATTGCTGTGTGTACGCCACTGTGGAAACCAACTGCTTTTTTCAAAACACATATCCTCTTGTTCCTTCCTTTCTGCACAGCTATCTTTTTTGTTTGTCCACACTTTTTATTTAATTTGTGCATCAGTCCACTCCTATTGCTGCCTGCCATACCTGGCTTACATTACTGCAGGGAGATAGTAATTGTAGGACAGTCCCTGTTTTTTTTTTTTTGTTTTTTTTTGTGGAAGATTAAGATTGGCATTTCTGCTACAGTGCCATCCCTGTGTGTGCCATCTCTCACTGAGTGGGCCATAGAAAGCCTATTTATTTTTTTCCTTGATTTGTGTTCTAAAATCTACCTCAACACAAAAACACTACATCAATCAGTGGGAGAAAAATATTGGCCTCAGTCAGGGCTTGTGTGCCACTCCTGTGTGTGCCATCTCTCATTCAGTGGGCCATACAAAGCCTATTTATTTTTTTGTTTTTTTTAATATTATTGGGTTTCTAAAGTCTCCCTGAAAAAAAAAAATACATAAAAAAACAGTGGGAGAGTAATATTGCCCTTTCAGCTTGTGTGCCAGTCTTGACTCCTGGGTGTGCCACCTCTCTCTCTCTAATTGTGGGCCATAGAAAGCCTATTTATTTTTTTGCTTTGTTTAATATTATTTGGTTTCTAAAGTCTCCCTGAAAAAAAAAAATACATAAAAAAACAGTGGGAGAGTAATATTGCCCTTTCAGCTTGTGTGCCAGTCTTGACTCCTGGGTGTGCCACCTCTCTCTCTCTAATTGTGGGCCATAGAAAGCCTATTTATTTTTTTGCTTTTTTTAATATTATTTGGTTTCTAAAGTCTCCCTGAAAAAAAAAAAAACATAAAAAAACAGTGGGAGAGTAATATTGCCCTTTCAGCTTGTGTGCCAGTCTTGACTCCTGGGTGTGCCACCTCTCTCTCTCTAATTGTGGGCCATAGAAAGCCTATTTATTTTTTTGCTTTTTTTAATATTATTTGGTTTCTAAAGTCTCCCTGAAAAAAAAAAAACATAAAAAAACAGTGGGAGAGTAATATTGCCCTTTCAGCTTGTGTGCCAGTCTTGACTCCTGGGTGTGCCACCTCTCTCTCTCTAATTGTGGGCCATAGAAAGCCTATTTATTTTTTTGATTTTTTTAATATTATTTGGTTTCTAAAGTCTCCCTGAAAAAAAAAAAAATACATGAAAAACAGTGGGAGAGTAATATTGCCCTTTCAGCTTGTGTGCCAGTCTTGACTCCTGGGTGTGCCACCTCTCTCTCTCTAATTGTGGGCCATAGAAAGCCTATTTATTTTTTTGCTTTTTTTAATATTATTTGGTTTCTAAAGTCTCCCTGAAAAAAAAAATACATAAAAAAACAGTGGGAGAGTAATATTGCCCTTTCAGCTTGTGTGCCAGTCTTGACTCCTGGGTGTGCCACCTCTCTCTCTCTAATTGTGGGCCATAGAAAGCCTATTTATTTTTTTGCTTTTTTTAATATTATTTGGTTTCTAAAGTCTCCCTGAAAAAAAAAAATACATAAAAAAACAGTGGGAGAGTAATATTGCCCTTTCAGCTTGTGTGCCAGTCTTGACTCCTGGGTGTGCCACCTCTCTCTCTCTAATTGTGGGCCATAGAAAGCCTATTTATTTTTTTGCTTTTTTTAATATTATTTGGTTTCTAAAGTCTCCCTGAAAAAAAAAAAAAACATAAAAAAACAGTGGGAGAGTAATATTGCCCTTTCAGCTTGTGTGCCAGTCTTGACTCCTGGGTGTGCCACCTCTCTCTCTCTAATTGTGGGCCATAGAAAGCCTATTTATTTTTTTGATTTTTTTAATATTATTTGGTTTCTAAAGTCTCCCTGAAAAAAAAAAATACATAAAAAACAGTGGGAGAGTAATATTGCCCTTTCAGCTTGTGTGCCAGTCTTGACTCCTGGGTGTGCCACCTCTCTCTCTCTAATTGTGGGCCATAGAAAGCCTATTTATTTTTTTGCTTTTTTTAATATTATTTGGTTTCTAAAGTCTCCCTGAAAAAAAAAAATACATAAAAAAACAGTGGGAGAGTAATATTGCCCTTTCAGCTTGTGTGCCAGTCTTGACTCCTGGGTGTGCCACCTCTCTCTCTCTAATTGTGGGCCATAGAAAGCCTATTTATTTTTTTGCTTTTTTTAATATTATTTGGTTTCTAAAGTCTCCCTGAAAAAAAAAAATACATAAAAAAACAGTGGGAGAGTAATATTGCCCTTTCAGCTTGTGTGCCAGTCTTGACTCCTGGGTGTGCCACCTCTCTCTCTCTAATTGTGGGCCATAGAGAGCCTATTTATTTTTTTGCTTTTTTTAATATTATTTGGTTTCTAAAGTCTCCCTGAAAAAAAAAATACATAAAAAACCAGTGGGAGAGTAATATTGCCCTTTCAGCTTGTGTGCCAGTCTTGACTCCTGGGTGTGCCACCTCTCTCTCTATAATTGTGGGCCATAGAAAGCCTATTTATTTTTTTGCTTTTTTTAATATTATTTGGTTTCTAAAGTCTCCCTGAAAAAAAAAAAATACATAAAAAAACAGTGGGAGAGTAATATTGCCCTTTCAGCTTGTGTGCCAGTCTTGACTCCTGGGTGTGCCACCTCTCTCTCTCTAATTGTGGGCCATAGAAAGCCTATTTATTTTTTTGCTTTGTTTAATATTATTTGGTTTCTAAAGTCTCCCTGAAAAAAAAAAATACATAAAAAAACAGTGGGAGAGTAATATTGCCCTTTCAGCTTGTGTGCCAGTCTTGACTCCTGGGTGTGCCACCTCTCTCTCTCTAATTGTGGGCCATAGAAAGCCTATTTATTTTTTTCCTTTTTTAAATATTATTGGGTTTCTAAAGTCTCCCTGAAAAAAAAAAATACATAAAAAAACAGTGGGAGAGTAATATTGCCCTTTCAGCTTGTGTGCCAGTCTTGACTCCTGGGTGTGCCACCTCTCTCTCTCTAATTGTGGGCCATAGAAAGGCTATTTTTTTTTTTTTTATTAGTATTTGGTTTCTAAATTGTCCCTGAAAAAAACATTTTATCTTATTTGGTTTCTAAAGTCTCCCTGAGAAAAAAAAAAAAAAAATTAGGTGGCAGAATAATATTGACTGTCATGATCTCTGCAGGCAGAGATCATAGCAAGCCTATAGAGGGACAAGCTCTCGGAAGATGGAACTATACTGACCATGAACTAAGCCTGCCGCGCAACTAGAAATAGCCAGGTAGCATTTCCTATTTATCGCTAGATGCCCAGCTCTGGCCTAAGACCTAAATAGCTAGCAGAGGGAAATATAAGACCTGGCTCACCTCTAGAGAAATATTCCAAAGAAGACAGTAGCCCCCCACATATAATGACGGTGAGTTCAGATGAAACAACAAACGCAGCAGGAAAATAGTCTTAGCAAATTTGAGGTCCGCTTACTAGATAGCAGAAGACAGATAGTATACTTTCATGGTCAGCAGAAAAACACTAACAAAACACCATCCAGAGATTACCTTAAACTCTGGCATTAACTCATAACGCCAGAGTAGCAATCCCTGATCAACGAGAGCTTTCCAGACACAGTAACAAAACTTCAGCTGTGAACTGGAACAAATAGGCAAAACAAAACATGGACAAAAGTCCAACTTATCTAGTAGTTGTCTAGAAGCAGGAACAAGCACTGAGAGGCATCAGATAACATTGTTGACCGGCAAGAAACCACCAGAGAAATGAGCTTAAATAGCGACACCCACTACTGATGGAATCAGGTGAAACAGGAAAGAGGATGACAAGTCCAATTCCACAAGCGGCCACCGGGGGAGCCCAGAATCCAAATTCACAACAGTACCCCCCCCTCAAGGAGGGGGCACCGAACCCTCACCAGATCCACCAGGGCGACCAGGATGAGCCCTATGGAAGGCACGAACAAGATCAGAAGCATGAACATCAGATGCATTGACCCAAGAATTATCCTCCTGGCCGTAACCCTTCCAGTTGACCAGATACTGGAGTTTCCGTCTGGAAACACGAGAGTCCAAAATTTTCTCCACAACGTACTCCAACTCACCCTCAACCAACACCGGAGCAGGAGGCTCAACTGAAGGTACAACAGGTACCTCATACCTGCGCAATAACGACCGATGAAAAACGTTATGAATGGAAAAGGACGCAGGGAGGTCCAAACGGAAAGAAACAGGATTAAGAATCTCCAATATTCTATAAGGGCCGATGAACCGAGGTTTAAACTTAGGAGAAGAGACCCTCATAGGGACAAAACGAGAAGACAACCACACTAAATCTCCAACACAAAGCCGAGAACCAACACGACGATGACGGTTGGCAAAACGCTGAGTCCTCTCCTGGGACAACTTCAAATTGTCCATAACCTGCCCCCAGATGTGATGCAATCTCTCCACCACCGCATCCACTCCAGGACAATCCGAGGATTCCACCTGACCGGAGGAAAATCGAGGGTGAAACCCCGAATTACAGAAAAACGGGGACACCAAGGTGGAAGAACTGGCCCGATTATTGAGGGCGAACTCTGCCAATGGCAAAAAAGCAACCCAATCATCCTGGTCAGCAGAGACAAAACACCTCAGATATGTCTCAAGGGTCTGATTAGTCCGCTCGGTCTGGCCATTAGTCTGAGGGTGAAAAGCAGATGAAAAAGACAAATCTATGCCCATCCTAGCACAGAATGCCCGCCAAAATCTAGACACAAATTGGGTACCTCTGTCAGAAACAATATTCTCAGGAATACCGTGCAATCGGACAACATTCTGAAAAAACAGAGGAACCAACTCAGAAGAAGAAGGCAACTTGGGCAGAGGAACCAAATGGACCATTTTAGAGAAACGGTCACAGACCACCCAGATGACAGACATCTTCTGGGAAACAGGCAGATCTGAAATAAAATCCATCGAGATGTGTGTCCAAGGCCTCTTAGGAATAGGCAAGGGCAACAGCAGTCCGCTAGCCCGAGAACTACAAGACTTGGCCCGAGCACAAACGTCACATGACTGCACAAAGACTCGCACATCTCGTGACAGAGAAGGCCACCAGAAGGATCTTGCCACCAAATCCCTGGTACCAAAAATTCCGGGATGACCTGCCAATGCAGAAGAATGTACCTCAGAGATGACTCTGCTGGTCCGATCATCCGGAACAAACAGTCTATCAGGCGGACAACGATCCGGTCTATCCGCCTGAAACTCCTGCAAGGACCGCCGCAGATCAGGAGAAACGGCCGACAAAATTACTCCCTCCCTAAGGATACCTGTGGGTTCAGAATTACCAGGAGAGTCCGGGTCAAAACTCCTAGAAAGGGCATCTGCCTTAACATTCTTAGAACCCGGTAGGTATGACACCACAAAATTAAAGCGAGAAAAAAATAAAGACCAGCGCGCCTGTCTAGGATTCAGGCGTCTGGCAGTCTCAAGATAAATCAAATTTTTGTGGTCAGTCAATACCACCACCTGATGCCTAGCCCCCTCGAGCCAATGGCGCCACTCCTCAAACGCCCACTTCATGGCCAAAAGCTCCCGATTCCCAACATCATAATTCCGCTCTGCGGGCGAAAATTTGCGAGAAAAGAAGGCACAAGGCCTAATGACGGAGCAGTCGGAACCTTTCTGCGACAACACTGCCCCAGCTCCGATCTCCGAAGCGTCAACCTCAACCTGAAAAGGCAGATTCACATCAGGCTGACGCAACACAGGGGCAGAGGCAAAACGGCGCTTAAGCTCCTGAAAGGCCTCTACAGCATGAGGGGACCAATTAGCAACATCAGCGCCTTGTCTGGTCAAATCAGTCAGTGGTTTAACGACATCCGAAAAACCAGCAATAAATCGGCGGTAAAAGTTGGCAAAGCCCAAAAATCTCTGAAGACCCTTAAGAGAGGAGGGCTGAGTCCAGTCACAAATAGCTTGCACCTTGACGGGATCCATCTCAATGGAAGAGGGAGAAAAAATATACCCCAAAAAGGAAATTTTCTGGACCCCAAAAACGCACTTAGACCCCTTCACACATAAAGAATTAGACCGCAGAACCTGAAAAACTCTCCTGACCTGCTGGACATGAGAGTCCCAGTCATCAGAAAAAATCAGAATATCATCCAGATATATTATCATAAATTTATCCAGAAAATCGCGGAAAATATCATGCATAAAAGACTGGAAAACTGAAGGGGCATTAGAAAGACCAAAAGGCATGACCAAATACTCAAAGTGGCCCTCGGGCGTATTAAATGCGGTCTTCCACTCATCCCCCTGCCTGATCCGCACCAAATTATACGCCCCACGAAGATCAATTTTAGAGAACCACTTAGCACCCTCTATACGAGCAAACAAATCAGTAAGCAATGGCAATGGGTATTGATACTTAACAGTGATCTTATTCAGAAGCCGATAATCAATACATGGTCTCAAAGAGCCGTCTTTTTTTGAGACAAAGAAAAACCCAGCTCCCAAGGGAGAAGAAGATGGACGAATATGTCCCTTTTCCAAAGACTCCTTTATATATTCCCGCATAGCAGCATGTTCCGGCACAGACAAATTAAACAAACGACCCTTTGGATATTTACAACCCGGTATCAAATCTATGGCACAATCGCACTCACGGTGCGGAGGTAACGACCCAAGCTTGGGTTCGTCAAAGACGTCTTGATAATCAGAGAGGAACTCAGGGACTTCAGAGGGAATGGACGACGAAATAGAAACCAAAGGTACGTCCCCATGAATACCCTTACATCCCCAGCTCAACACAGACATTGCTCTCCAGTCCAAGACTGGGTTGTGAGACTGCAACCATGGCAATCCCAGTACCAAATCGTCATGTAAATTATACAGCACCAGGAAACGAATAATCTCCTGGTGATCCGGATTGATACGCATGGTTACTTGTGTCCAGTATTGTGGTTTATTATTAGCCAATGGGGTGGAGTCAATCCCCTTCAGAGGAATAAGAGTCTCCAAAGGCTCTAAATCAAAACCACAACGATTGGCAAAGGACCAATCCATAAGACTCAGAGCGGCGCCAGAGTCAACATAGGCGTCCGTGGCAATGGATGACAAAGAGCAAATCAGGGTTACAGACAAAATAAACTTAGACTGAATGGTGCAAATGGAAACAGACTTATCAAGCTTCTTTGTACGCCTAGAGCATGCCGATATAACATGAGTAGAATCCCCACAATAGAAACACAATCCATTCTTCCGTCTAAAATTCTGTCGCTCGCTCCTGGACAGAATTCTATCACACTGCATACTTTCTGGCGTCTTTTCCATAGACACCGCCAGATGGTGCACCGGTTTGCGCTCCCGCAGACGCCTATCAATCTGAATAGCCATTGTCATGGACTCATTCAGACCTGCAGGCAAAGGGAACCCCACCATAACATCCTTAACGGCATCAGAGAGACCTTCTCTGAAAGTTGCCGCCAAGGCGCACTCATTCCACTGAGTAAGCACAGACCATTTACGGAATTTTTGGCAGAAAACTTCAGCTTCGTCTTGCCCCTGAGATAGTGCCATCAAAGTTTTTTCTGCCTGAAGTTCCAAATGAGGTTCCTCATAAAGCAAGCCCAAGGCCAGAAAAAACGCATCCACATCGCGTAACGCAGGATCCCCTGCTGGCAATGAGAAGGCCCAATCTTGAGGGTCACCCCTGAGCAAGGAAATCACAATCCTAACCTGCTGAGCAGGGTCTCCAGCTGAACGAGACTTCAGGGACAAATAAAGCTTACAATTATTTCGGAAATTCTGGAAGCTAGCTCTATTCCCTGTGAAGAACTCCGGCAAAGGAATTCTCGGCTCAGATACCGGAGCATGTACCACAAAATCTTGTAAATTTTGTACTTTCGTGATGAGATTATTCAAACCCGCAGTTACACTCTGGAGATCCATTATTGTCAGGTGCACACAGAGCATACAGAGATTAGGAGGAGAGAGAGAAAAAAGACTGCAGCAAGGCAGACTGGAGGAAAAAAAAAAAAAAAAAAAAAAAAAAAAATTCCAGCAGACTTCTTATAACTCTCCTTTCTCAACCTGGGTCTTTAACACTTTATTGGCCGGTCAAACTGTCATGATCTCTGCAGGCAGAGATCATAGCAAGCCTATAGAGGGACAAGCTCTCGGAAGATGGAACTATACTGACCATGAACTAAGCCTGCCGCGCAACTAGAAATAGCCAGGTAGCATTTCCTATTTATCGCTAGATGCCCAGCTCTGGCCTAAGACCTAAATAGCTAGCAGAGGGAAATATAAGACCTGGCTCACCTCTAGAGAAATATTCCAAAGAAGACAGTAGCCCCCCACATATAATGACGGTGAGTTCAGATGAAACAACAAACGCAGCAGGAAAATAGTCTTAGCAAATTTGAGGTCCGCTTACTAGATAGCAGAAGACAGATAGTATACTTTCATGGTCAGCAGAAAAACACTAACAAAACACCATCCAGAGATTACCTTAAACTCTGGCATTAACTCATAACGCCAGAGTAGCAATCCCTGATCAACGAGAGCTTTCCAGACACAGTAACAAAACTTCAGCTGTGAACTGGAACAAATAGGCAAAACAAAACATGGACAAAAGTCCAACTTATCTAGTAGTTGTCTAGAAGCAGGAACAAGCACTGAGAGGCATCAGATAACATTGTTGACCGGCAAGAAACCACCAGAGAAATGAGCTTAAATAGCGACACCCACTACTGATGGAATCAGGTGAAACAGGAAAGAGGATGACAAGTCCAATTCCACAAGCGGCCACCGGGGGAGCCCAGAATCCAAATTCACAACAATTGACATTAGTGCTTGAGTGACAGTCCTGCGTGTGTGTCATCTCTGTGATTTTGTGCCACAGAAAACAGAGTGTGTAACATTGTGCCTGATTTTCCTTGTGGTCTCACCAACCTGTTAAGGGATATAGAAATCATACTGAAGTTATAGCTCACCGTGTAAGTTGTTTGACAGCAACAAATAAAGTTACTTTGGTTAATTTTTTAAAACAATGAGGAAGTCTGGTGCAAGAGGTCGTGGCCGTGGGCGTTCATTGTCAGCTGGTAATGATGGTAGTGGTAGTGGAGCATCAGGTGGTCGTGGGGATAAAAATATTCCACCTAAGTCTGGAGCTGTGGAGCCAGTTTCGTCGTCTGGCTACACAAGGCCTCGAACGCTCTCTTTTCAGGGAGTAGGAAAAACGCTTTTAAAGCCGGAGCAGCAACAGCAAGTTTTGGCTTACATTGCAGACTCAGCCTCTAGCTCTTTTGCCTCCTCTTCTGAAACTGGTAAATGTAAAAGCAGCGCGTCGCTTGTGGATGTTTACGGTCAGGGACAAGTCGCTTCCTTGTCCTCCTCAGCAAAAACTACAACAAGAGAGAAGGATGCAGCAGGCGACACAACGGGTCACTCCATGGAGCTCTTTACACATACCGTCCCTGGTTTAGAAAGTGAAACACTTAACAGGCCATGCCCATTACAAGTAGATTCTGACATGGAGTGCACTGATGCACAGCCACAGCCAGAGTACTATGCTGCTCCTTTGACTCAGACCACCACATTGCCCTCTCAGGGTACAGATCCACAATCAGACCCTGATGAGACTATGTTGCCCCACCACGAACGCTATACCACAGAGCGACACAGTGACACAGACGAAGTTGCACACGAGCTCGAAGAGGAGGTAATAGATGACCCGGTTGTTGACCCCGATTGGCAGCCATTGGGGGAACAGGGTGCAGGCAGCAGTAGTTCAGAAGCGGAGGTGGAGGAGGGGCCGCAGCAGGCATCAACATCGCAACAGGTTCCATCTGCCGGGCCCCTATCTGGCCCAAAACGCGTGTCAAAGCCAAAACCTGTTGGAGCACAGCGTTGCCATCCGGTTAAAGCTCAGTCTGCAATCCCTGAAAAGGGATCCGATGCTAGGAAGAGTGCAGTCTGGCATTTTTTTAAACAACATCCAATTGATCAGCGCAAAGTCATCTGTCAAAAATGTTCTACTAGCTTAAGCAGAGGTCAGAATCTGAAAAGTCTCAATACTAGTTGCATGCATAGACACTTAACCACCATGCATTTTCAAGCCTGGACTAACTACCAAACGTCCCTTAAGGTTGTAGCACCCTCGGCCAATGAAGCTAGTCATCAACGCAACATCCCTTCCGTCACTGTAAGGCCACCATTTTCCGCACCACCGGCAGTATCTGTGCAGGTTTCTTTGCCAGCCAAAAGCAGTCAGGGTCAGGGAATCACCAGTTTTGTAGGCGGAAATATTGCATCTAGGGCACCGGCGGAAACAATACCGTCTCCAACCGTCTCTCAGTCTGCCATGTCCACCGGCACACCCGCAAGTTCCACGATCTCCATCTCTCCAGTTCAGCTCACACTACATGAGACTCTGGTTAGAAAAAGGAAGTACTTATCCTCGCATCTGCGTACACAGGGTTTTAACGCCCACATAGCTAGACTAATCTCGTTAGAGATGATGCCCTACCGGTTAGTTGAAAGCGAAGCTTTCAAAGCCCTGATGGAGTACGCTGAACCACGATACGAGCTACCCAGTCGACACTTTTTTTCCAGAAAAGCCATCCCAGCCCTGCACCAGCATGTTAAACAGCGCATCGTCCATGCACTCAGGCAATCTGTGAGAACAAAGGTGCACCTGACTACAGATGCATGGACCAGTAGGCATGGCCAGGGACGTTATGTGTCCATCACGGCACACTGGGTGAATGTGGTGGATGCAGGGTCCACAGGGGACATCAATTTCGGGACAGTTGTGCCTAGCCCACGGTCTAGGAAACAGTTGGCTGTAGGCGTTCGCACCCCCTCCTCCTCCTCGTCCTCCTGCAGAAGCTACAGCTCTTCCACAGACCGCAGTCGGCCAACCACTCCATCGGCAGATGACACTGTTGCACACCAGTTGTCCCATTATGGGCCAGCTACTGGCAAGCGTCAGCAGGCTGTATTGGCTATGAAGTGTTTGGGCGACAACAGACACACCGCGGAAGTTCTGTCCGAGTTCTTGCAACAAGAAACGCAGTCGTGGCTGGGCACAGTAGATCTTGAGGCAGGCAAGGTAGTTAGTGATAACGGAAGGAATTTCATGGCTGCCATCTCCCTTTCCCAACTGAAACACATTCCTTGCCTGGCTCACACCTTAAACCTGGTGGTGCAGTGCTTATTGAAAACTTATCCTGGGTTCTCCGACCTGCTCCTCAAAGTGCGTGCACTTTGCTCACATATCCGACGTTCGCCTGTACACGCCAGCCGTATGCAGACCTATCAGCGGTCTTTGAACCTTCCCCAGCATCGCCTAATCATAGACGTTGCAACAAGGTGGAACTCAACACTGCACATGCTTCAGAGACTGTGCCAACAGAGGCGGGCTGTTATGTTTTTGTGGGAGGATACACATACACAGGCAGGCAGTAGGATGGCAGACATGGAGTTGTCAGGTGTGCAGTGGTCGAAGATACAAGACATGTGTCAAGTCCTTCAGTGTTTTGAGGAATGCACACGGCTGGTTAGTGCAGACAACGCCGTAATAAGCATGAGCATCCCCCTAATGCGTCTGCTGATGCAAAGTTTGACGCACATAAAGGAGCAGGCGTCTGCACCAGAGGAAGAGGAAAGCCTTGATGACAGTCAGCCATTGTCTGGTCAGGGCAGTGTACAGGACGAGGTAGCGGGCGAAGAGGAGGTGGAGGATGAGGAGGATGATGGGGATGAGTATATTTTTAATGCGGAACCTTTCCCGGGGGCACTGGAAATTGGTTGCGTGTCAAGGCCGGGTTCTGGTTTTTTGAGGGACACAAGTGACGTAGATTTGCCTGCAACTGCCCCTCACCCAATCACAACCGGAGATTTGACAACTGGAACTTTGGCCCACATGGCGGATTATGCCTTACGTATCCTAAAAAGGGACACACGCATTACGAAAATGATGAACGATGACGATTACTGGTTGGCCTGCCTCCTTGATCCACGCTATAAAGGCAAATTGCAAAATATTATGCCACATGAGAACTTGGAACTAATATTAGCAACCAAACAATCAACTCTTGTTGACCGTTTGCTTCAGGCATTCCCAGCACACAGCGCACGTGATCGTTCTCACACGAGCTCAAGGGGGCAACAGACTAGGAGTGTTAGGGGTGCACACATCAGAAGTGGCGTTGGACAGAGGGGTTTTCTGACCAGGTTGTGGAGTGATTTTGCTATGACCGCAGACAGGACAGGTACTGCTGCATCAATTGAAAGTGATAGGAGACAACATTTGTCCAGTATGGTTACTAACTATTTTTCATCCCTTATCGATGTTCTCCCTCAACCGTCATTCCCATTTGATTACTGGGCATCAAAATTAGACACCTGGCCAGAATTGGCAGAATATGCATTGCAGGAGCTTGCTTGCCCGGCAGCAAGTGTCCTATCAGAAAGAGTATTCAGTGCTGCAGGTTCAATATTAACCGAAAAAAGGACTCGTCTGGCTACCCAAAATGTTGATGATCTAACATTCATTAAAATGAACCACAACTGGATTTCGAAATCTTTTGCCCCACCTTGCCCGGCCGACACCTAGCTTTCCTATGAAAAGCTCTTGCCTGTGGACTACTGTGAATTACTTTTCTAATGTCTAATTTGCTGCAGCTGATTGTCCAGCATACGACATGTTTACACCTCCCTAAATGGCCAAACTCCCCACACGGGGCCGTGGTATCGCGACTTGGCGCAAGCACCCGTGAGACTGCTGTCTGAAGAGGTGGGTGTACTCGCTTTTGGTCGATGGCATTGCTACTGGGTTCCTCATAGTACAATAAAGTGTCTCTGGCGGTGGTGGTGCGCACCCAACGTCAGACACACTGTTGTAACATGAGGGGCCTTGGGCCTGTAATGCCGGCCACAAGAGAGTTCACCCACCCCCAGGTCAAACATTGCTCTACCACTTCCACAGTTATCTCTCACACTTCCACCAATGTTAAGTCTATGCGCTGACATCCTTCCATACCTGCCACTGACAATACCATTGTGTTGACATGTATGATGGTACTTAACATAGTCAGGGGCAGTGTCCTCTATTTACCACAGTAAATACTTTGCGCAAAATTAGTAGGTCTGAAACAACGCAGAGGATCCCACCCCTGAACCTAATGATTGCACCCTTTAGTGTTTTTGTTTTGTTTTAATGCGAGACACTCACATTTAGTTGTTGTTTTGGACTACTAACTGGCAGACACTCATTACAATCGGCCTCCGTTGACCAGACCACTGCTGCCCGTGTACCCCTGTAACTAATAATAAAGTGCCTACAGCCAGCCCAATTTAATTATGTTAGGCCTTCGAAGCCTGTCTGCGGTCCCTCCTTCCACTAGGCCTCCACTGACCAGACCACTGCTGCCCGTGTACCCCTGTAACTAATAATAAAGTGCCTACAGCCAGCCCAATTTAATTATGTTAGGCCTTCGAAGCCTGTCTGCGGTCCCTCCTTCCACAAGGCCTCCACTGACCAGACCACTGCTGCCCGTGTACCCCTGTAACTAATAATAAAGTGCCTACAGCCAGCCCAATTTAATTATGTTAGACCTTCGAAGCCTGTCTGCGGTCCCTCCTTCCACTAGGCCTCCACTGACCAGACCACTGCTGCCCGTGTACCCCTGTAACTAATAATAAAGTGCCTACAGCCAGCCCAATTTAATTATGTTAGGCCTTCAAAGCCTGTCTGCGGTCCCTCCTTCCACTAGGCCTCCACTGACCAGACCACTGCTGCCCGTGTACCCTTGTAACTAATAATAAAGTGCCTACAGCCAGCCCAATTTAATTATGTTAGGCCTTCGAAGCCTGTCTGCGGTCCCTCCTTCCACAAGGCCTCCACTGACCAGACCACTGCTGCCCGTGTACCCCTGTAACTAATAATAAAGTGCCTACAGCCAGCCCAATTTAATTATGTTAGGCCTTCGAAGCCTGTCTGCGGTCCCTCCTTCCACAAGGCCTCCACTGACCAGACCACTGCTGCCCGTGTACCCCTGTAACTAATAATAAAGTGCCTACAGCCAGCCCAATTTAATTATGTTAGGCCTTCGAAGCCTGTCTGCGGTCCCTCCTTCCACTAGGCCTCCACTGACCAGACCACTGCTGCCCGTGTACCCCTGTAACTAATAATAAAGTGCCTACAGCCAGCCCAATTTAATTATGTTAGGCCTTCGAAGCCTGTCTGCGGTCCCTCCTTCCACAAGGCCTCCACTGACCAGACCACTGCTGCCCGTGTACCCCTGTAACTAATAATAAAGTGCCTACAGCCAGCCCAATTTAATTATGTTAGGCCTTCGAAGCCTGTCTGCGGTCCCTCCTTCCACAAGGCCTCCACTGACCAGACCACTGCTGCCCGTGTACCCCTGTAACTAATAATAAAGTGCCTACAGCCAGCCCAATTTAATTATGTTAGGCCTTCGAAGCCTGTCTGCGGTCCCTCCTTCCACAAGGCCTCCACTGACCAGACCACTGCTGCCCGTGTACCCCTGTAACTAATAATAAAGTGCCTACAGCCAGCCCAATTTAATTATGTTAGGCCTTCGAAGCCTGTCTGCGGTCCCTCCTTCCACTAGGCCTCCACTGACCAGACCACTGCTGCCCGTGTACCCCTGTAACTAATAATAAAGTGCCTACAGCCAGCCCAATTTAATTATGTTAGGCCTTCGAAGCCTGTCTGCGGTCCCTCCTTCCACAAGGCCTCCACTGACCAGACCACTGCTGCCCGTGTACCCCTGTAACTAATAATAAAGTGCCTACAGCCAGCCCAATTTAATTATGTTAGGCCTTCGAAGCCTGTCTGCGGTCCCTCCTTCCACTAGGCCTCCACTGACCAGACCACTGCTGCCCGTGTACCCCTGTAACTAATAATAAAGTGCCTACAGCCAGCCCAATTTAATTATGTTAGGCCTTCGAAGCCTTTCTGCGGTCCCTCCTTCCACAAGGCCTCCACTGACCAGACCACTGCTGCCCGTGTACCCCTGTAACTAATAATAAAGTGCCTACAGCCAGCCCAATTTAATTATGTTAGGCCTTCGAAGCCTGTCTGCGGTCCCTCCTTCCACAAGGCCTCCACTGACCAGACCACTGCTGCCCGTGTACCCCTGTAACTAATAATAAAGTGCCTACAGCCAGCCCAATTTAATTATGTTAGGCCTTCGAAGCCTGTCTGCGGTCCCTCCTTCCACTAGGCCTCCACTGACCAGACCACTGCTGCCCGTGTACCCCTGTAACTAATAATAAAGTGCCTACAGCCAGCCCAATTTAATTATGTTAGGCCTTCGAAGCCTGTCTGCGGTCCCTCCTTCCACAAGGCCTCCACTGACCAGACCACTGCTGCCCGTGTACCCCTGTAACTAATAATAAAGTGCCTACAGCCAACCCAATTTAATTATGTTAGGCCTTCGAAGCCTGTCTGCGGTCCCTCCTTCCACTAGACCTCCACTGACCAGACCACTGCTGCCCGTGTACCCCTGTAACTAATAATAAAGTGCCTACAGCCAGCCCAATTTAATTATGTTAGGCCTTCGAAACCTGTCTGCGGTCCCTCCTTCCACTAGGCCTCCACTGACCAGACCACTGCTGCCCGTGTACCCCTGTAACTAATAATAAAGTGCCTACAGCCAGCCCAATTTAATTATGTTAGGCCTTCGAAGCCTGTCTGCGGTCCCTCCTTCCACTAGGCCTCCACTGACCAGACCACTGCTGCCCGTGTACCCCTGGAACCAATTATAAAGTGCATAGAGCCTATTTTTAATTTAATTTAATATTAATAAAGCCAGGATGAACTACGATATACCACGCTATGAGCTACCCAGTTGACAATTCTTTTGCGAGAAAAGCCATCCCACCCCTCCACCTGCATGTTAAAGACCGCATTGTCCTTGCATTCTGTCAATTTGTCAGTCCAAAGGTATACCTGACAACAGACACATGGACCTGTAGGCCTGGCCACGGAAGGTTACGTGTCCTTTGTGGCTCAATGGGTTAATGTATTGGATGCATGGTCCACACAGGGGACAGCCTGCAAAGTCTGTCTGCAGTCCCTAATTCAAGTTGGCCTCAACTGAATAAAGCTGAGCTTCTACCTTCTGGCTCAGATTAACTGCTGTTTTTTAAAAAATTGGCTTTTCCGTCCTTCTAAAGGTGTCTGCCCCTGCCTGGTGTTGTCCTCAACTGAATAAAGCTGAGCTTCAACCTTCAGTTCCAAACATACAACCAAAAACTGGTACATTACAAAAAGTGGCCTCCAGCTACAAAAACTTTCTCCTACAACTAGTTAACTGACAGTTTTTTTTCCAGTGAAAACACAGATATGGCATCCAACGAGTGTTGTCCTGTCTCGTCTTCTTTATATTATTGCCAAGAAGCTGCAACTGAATAAAGCTGTGCTTCAACCTTCTGTTCCAAATTACCATTTTTAAAAATGCAATTGGCTGTTCCGGCCTACTAAAGGTATCTGTCTGCCCCTGCCTGGTGTTGTCCTCAACTGAATAAAGCTGAGCTTCAACCTTCAGTTCCAAATTACCATTTTTAAAAATGCAATTGGCTGTTCCGGCCTACTAAAGGTGTCTGTCTGCCCCTGCCTGGTGTTGTCCTCAACTGAATAAAGCTGAGCTTCAACCTTCTGTTCCAAATTACCATTTTTAAAAATGCAATTGGCTGTTCCGGCCTACTAAAGGGGTCTGTCTGCCCCTGCCTGGTGTTGTCCTCAACTGAATAAAGCTGAGCTTCAACCTTCAGTTCCAAATTACCATTTTTAAAAATGCAATTGGCTGTTCCGGCCTACTAAAGGTGTCTGTCTGCCCCTGCCTGGTGTTGTCCTCAACTGAATAAAGCTGAGCTTCAACCTTCAGTTCCAAATTACCATTTTTAAAAATGCAATTGGCTGTTCCGGCCTACTAAAGGGGTCTGCCCCTGCCTGGTGTTGTCCTCAACTGAATAAAGCTGAGCTTCAACCTTCAGTTCCAAATTACCATTTTTAAAAATGCAATTGGCTGTTCCGGCCTACTAAAGGGGTCTGCCCCTGCCTGGTGTTGTCCTCAACTGAATAAAGCTGAGCTTCAACCTTCAGTTCCAAACATACAACAAAAAACTGGTACAATACAAAAAGTGGCCTCCAGCTACAAAAACTTTCTCCTACAAGTAGTTAACTGACAGTTTTTTTTCCAGTGAAAACACAGATATGGCATCCAACGAGTGTTGTCCTGTCTCGTCTTCTTTATATTATTGCCAAGAAGCTGCAACTGAATAAAGCTGTGCTTCAACCTTCTGTTCCAAATTACCATTTTTAAAAATGCAATTGGCTGTTCCGGCCTACTAAAGGTATCTGTCTGCCCCTGCCTGGTGTTGTCCTCAACTGAATAAAGCTGAGCTTCAACCTTCTGTTCCAAATTACCATTTTTAAAAATGCAATTGGCTGTTCCGGCCTACTAAAGGTGTCTGTCTGCCCCTGCCTGGTGTTGTCCTCAACTGAATAAAGCTGAGCTTCAACCTTCAGTTCCAAATTACCATTTTTAAAAATGCAATTGGCTGTTCCGGCCTACTAAAGGTGTCTGTCTGCCCCTGCCTGGTGTTGTCCTCAACTGAATAAAGCTGAGCTTCAACCTTCAGTTCCAAATTACCATTTTTAAAAATGCAATTGGCTGTTCCGGCCTACTAAAGGTGTCTGCCCCTGCCTGGTGTTGTCCTCAACTGAATAAAGCTGAGCTTCTACCTTCTGCCTCTTATTAACTGCTGTTTTTAAAAAAAATTGGCTGTTCCGGCCTACTAAAGGTGTCTGTCTGCCCCTGCCTGGTGTTGTCCTCAACTGAACAAAGCTGAGCTTCCACATTCTGGCTTTCGCCCTATACTATCAGATATTAAACTGCATTTGGCCTACTAGTGTGGTTAGGCCCTTGAAACAGTGTCTGCTGCTCTTGGGTTTGCTACTCCACTGAACAAAGCAATGCCGCCTGTTTAGTCCTGTTACCAATTTTGAACTGCATTTAGCCTACTTTATTCTTTGGCCCTATATCTGTTTCCTCCTCATCCTGCCCATTGCCCAGCCACTGCTAGATGAGTCTGCTGGTACATTGACCTAGACCACTACATTCCCCTTATACTCTACACAGCCAGAATCTGACCCTGCTGAAAGTAAGGTTCCCCTTCCCGCATGTTATACCACCTTACACAGGGACAGAGAGGAAGGTGCAGATGAAAGTGCAGGTTCCTTCATCAGGTGGGGGGGCATACTCGTTGGCGACGTCACTGGCACAGGGCCCCTCAGAGTACGCAAAAGTGTCGCTGCTGGTGGGAGGCGCCCCCGCCATGCAAACACACCGCCGTACTTTGAGGGGCCCTGTGCCAGTGCCAATGCGAACGAGTGGGCCCCCCCTGCTTGCTCAGGATCACAGCACTTGCAACATTGAAATACTTACCTTTCCCTTCAACACCGCCGTGACGTAGTCCGCATTTCCTGGGCCCACGAAAAACTTGAGCCAGCCCTACTCCCCCCACAACTTTTGCCAAATGACCCCCAATTCCCTATGCCCAACTATTATTATAAAGTTAATTAAGATTGACAAGCTTCAGAAACAAGAATGGATGTTTTTGGCATTAAAATGGGCACTGTAGGTGTTTTCCTGGCCTCCACTCACTGCCGACTATGCTTCCCCATTGACTTGCATTGGGTTTCGTGTTTCGGTCGATCCCCGACTTTTAGCGATAATCGGCCGACTGCACTCGACTCGACTCTGGACAAAATCGGGTTTCACAAAACCCGACTCGATCTTAAAAAAATGAAAGTCGCTCAACTCTAGCCACCACTACTCCTGGCTGAAGAATGGAGGAGGGAGGTTCTGGAGGGGACATAGAATCAAAGCTTCAGGATAAAGCATCAGCCTTAATATTCTTAGATCCCGGGCGGAATGTGATAGTGAAATGAAATCGAGAAAAAAAAGCTCCCACCGAGTCTATCTGGGGGTCAATCTCTTGGCAGACTCGATATAGGCCAAACTTTTATGATCAGTGATAACTGTAATGGGATGCATGGCCCCCTCCAGGAAATCCCTCCACTCTTCAAAGGCCCACTCAATTACTAACAACTCCCGATTGCCAACATCATAATTCCTCTCGGCAGACAAATTTTTTTTAGAAAAGAAGGCGCACAGCTTAAGATTAGTAAGGGTAGAAGGACCCTGAGACAAATCTGCCCCCACGCCCACCTCCGAAGCGTCAACCTCTACGATAAAAGGTCTTGACGGATTATGGTGTACCAACACAGGAGCTGAAGTAAAACATTTTTTCAATGTCAGGAAAGAATTTTTCGCAGCCACAGACCAATTTTTCACATCAGCCCCCTTGAGAGTAAGGTCTGTCAAAGGTTTTACCACCTGCGAAAAGCCCTTAATGAACTTCCTATAGAAGTTAGCAATACCCAAATATTGCTGCAACCCCTTTAAGTTATGAGGCTGCACCCAATCCGTAATGGCCTGGACCTTCTTAGGATCCATGTGGATCCCCTCCCCTGACACAATTGAGTAGTGGATGGTTGGTGGATGGCCACCATGTCCCAACAAGGCTGCGACGTCAGCAAGGAGGTGGAGGAGTCATGTTTTTTGTTGGAAACATGGGGAAACAGCTGATAGAGCCCTTTAAGGTTCCTGAAGGTGTGAAAATGACCTCTGCAAAGCAAAGTATATAGAGTTTCTGACTGACAACTTGCTTCCATGGTAAAAAAAGCAGAAATGTGCCTTCAGGAGAAAAATCATCTTCATGCATGACAATGCACCATCTCATGCTGCAAAGAATACCTCTGAGTCATTGACTGCTTTGGGCATAAAAGGAGATAAACTCGTGGTGTGGCCACCATCTTCCCCTGACCTCAACCCTATAGAGAACCTTTGGAGTATCATCAAGCAAAAGATCTATGAGGGTGGGAGGCAGTTCATATCAAAACAGCAGCTCTGGGAGGCTATTCTGACTTCATGCAAAGAAATGCAAGCAGAAACTCTCCAAAAACTCACAAGTTTAATGGATGCAAGAATTGTGAAGGTGATATCAAAGAAGGGGTCCTACTATGTTAAAATGTAACTTGGCCTGTTAGGATGTTTTGAGTTAAATAGCTTTTTTGTTGAGTGAATGTGACCTTCTAATGCTGCAAATTCCACAAATGAGCATTTTCAGTTCTTTAAAACATATCAAGTGTTTACAAATTCTACTGTGCCTAATAATTTGGAACAGTGCATTTTGAGTTTTTATTCATTTTGGAGATTATACTGTATCATCACTCTAATGGGAGATGACTTTTATTAGACTGACTGTCATTTGCACCGACCATTTAGGAAAATCTGAGAAAAATATCATTTGCATAATAATTTGGAACATCGTGTAAGGTTATACCCCCTCGTAGATCGAGCTTAGAGAACCATTTCGCCCCGGTGAGTTGGTTATATAGATCTGGAATCAGGGGAAGAGGGTACATGTATTTCATCATAATTTTGTTCGGTTCCCGAAAGTCGAGGCATGGCCGCAAACCATCATCTTTTTTTTTTTTTTTTACAAAAAAGAACCCCGCTGCCACAGGTGAGACAAAAGGTCGACTATGCCCCTTGTGGAGACTTTCAGCGATGTACTCCTTCATGTCTTGACGTTCGGGCCCGGATAAATTAAACAGACGAGCCTTGGGTAACTTGGATCCTGGGACTAAATAAATGGCGCAATCAAAAGGTCTATGTGGTGGTAACTCCTCAGCCTCACTTTTGGAAAATACGTCTTCAAAGTCCTTCAGGTACTCCAGAATAACCTTCAGACTGATAGACGACACAGACACAGATTTTACCGGAGTGACAAGAGGTGCCAAGTTACAACACAGACCATTAGCCTTACATCCCCATTGAATGATCTCCTCCATAACCCAATCAATTATAGGATTGTGACATTGAAGCCAAGGCATCCCTAGTACCAGACCTGCAGGCAAATTTTTCAGAACAATACAACTTAATTTTTCCACATGAGTGGGATCCACTTTCAGCGAAAAAACTTCAGACATAAAACAAATTTCATCATGGGTGAGAGGAAAGGATTCAATAGCCATGATTTTAACAGGATCTTTAAGCCTGACTGTCCCTATCTTATTAAGAGTCACCACCCGGGCATCAATCAGGTTAATAGTAGAACCACAGTCAACAAAGGTGGTCGTAACAACGGGACCGCCAGCAAGTTCCAACTCCACCTGGAGAAGAATTGTAGCAAGAGAGGGAAAAATGTACCTGATAGTCTGGGCAACCTCCTCGATCATTACCCAGACTTAGGGGTTTCCCGATAGCTTAGCTGAAGAAAGACAAGAGGGACAGGACTTTTTTCAATGTCCAGAGGCTCCACAGTAAAAGCACAGTTGGTTGTCTCTCCAGCATCTTCTCTTTCTTTCCTTCAACGAGTTAGCCCCTACCTCCATGGGCTCAGGGTCAGATGCAGAATCACTCAGATTGGAGTATAATGGGGTCTCCTGCTGCATCACTCCCCTAGCACTGAGCCGCTTGCATCATGGCATCCTCCAGAGTATCTGGGGGAGAATGTAATGCCTGAGCTTCCTATAAATGGTTAGACAGGCCCCTGTGGAACAACCCCCTCAGAGCGGCATTGTTCCAGGATACTTCAATGGCGTAGCATCTAAAGTCTGAACAGAACCATTCCGCTGAGTGCTTCCCCTGTGTCACACTCATCACCATATCCTCAGCCAGATGCACTCTATCAGGCTCATCATAAATGTGCCCCAGAGCCTCAAAGAACAGGTTCACCGACATATTTTCCGGTACGGATGGAGAGAGAAAGCCCATGCCTGTAGAGCCCCCCTTAACAAAGACATAATGATCCCCACCCTCTGCTTTTCATTTCCAGAAGCACGGGGACGTAACTCAAAAAACAACTTGCATCCCTCTTTAAAAACCCTAAACAACTTTTTATCCCCGGAAAAATTATCGGGTAGCTTCACCGGTGGCTCGCGGTCCACTAGAGACACATCAGTGGGACCTGCATCCTGGGTCCCTGATGGAACAGGACCCTGTAGAGCGCCCGCAACATTTCTCTGCACCTGTTGGTGTAAGTGAGCCAAGGCCTGCTGCTCCATGGACATTTCTTGTGTAAGCTGGGAGAGCTCATTTACTTGATCAGTGAGAGCCCATACTGGATCCATAATCAACTAGCATCCTGCCACCCAACTAGGGGAAGAGACAATAAAAAAGCCAAGAAGCCAGCGCTGCCTACGGTTAGCACGCAATACATAAAGTGCATATGCACATATTAATTTCTAACTGTACTTTAAACTGAGACATTTAGCAAATAATTCATCAATTCTTTGAGCTACCCTTCCAAGTCACAGCATTCTCAGATGGGGCAGTCCTACTCAACGTTTTTTATATATGCTGAGCCATTACTGCCTCCTACATGTATTAAAAGCAAGACTATATTAAATGCAAATGTACCTGAAGCATTTCTGAAACACTCCCATGGCACCAAAAGGGCAAGCGCAGATAAAAGCTGACCAGGTCCGGACAAGACATCCGGACATTTCAGATCTGACCTCCACACTGCCAAACCAGAAACCATGGATGAAGGGTGAAACAGGCACAGACACGGATGCATAATCAAGTAGAGCCTATGGGGGAGGGCAGGGCTGCTGCAAGTGTGTACAAGGGGAAGAGACAGTATGGTCAGTTATAATGTCACAAGCCCCGGGAAATTGTCACGAACCCTGGTTGTACCTGCTGCAGGGAGGGCGGCTCGCTGCAGTAAGAGAGACAAAGGCAGAGCGGCAGAGAACTCACTAAGAAGCAAGCAGGACCTGAACCACGTGACTAAGGGGGAGTGACCGAGGGGCAGAAACAGGCGGCGGAGAGGAGTATAACGTGCTAAGGTCAGAACCATGAGGACAACAAGGTATCGTGGGAGAGACAGAAGGATAGTCAGGAGGAAGCCGAAGGTCAGAAGCCGAGCCGAGCAGTGAGAGACCAAAGGAGACGTGCGGTAGCAGAGTCAAACAGATGGGCCAGATCATACACGGATAGCAGTAAAACAAAAAAAGCAGTATGCACACGCACACCAGGGGGTCAGGCACACAGACAAAATGAGAGTATTACTGACAGAGAATCCAGGTTCAGTGTGGGTATAAATATCCCTCCCAGATCCAAAAGGAGGCCACATACAATTAATCTTGAGAGGGCAGGGCATGAACCCTGTCCAAACCATGACACAAACATGTAAGAAGGTCAAGTAATCAAAAAGATTACATGATTACATTTTTTTTCAAGGATCTCTTTATTGTGCATCTTGAAACAGCCACACTGCTAGTTTTCAGAGAGTCCTGTATTTGAGCTGTTATTTATGGGTTTTCTTTGCATCCTGATCAATTTTCCTGGCAGTTGTGGATGACATTTTTGTTGGTCTACCTGACCGTGGTTTTATTTTACAGAGCCCGATTTTCCATTTGTTAATCACAGTTTGAACGAAGCTGACCGGCATTATCGATTCCTTGGATATCTTTTTGTATTCCTTCTGTTTCATACAGTTCAACTACCTTTTCCCGCGGAGGACGGTGAGCACCGACAGAAATGGAGATGTCAGGAGAGCCGAGGTCAATACGAGAGGTCAGTGAGGTACAGGAGCGAGGTACAAAAGAGGAATCAAATACAGGCCAAGTGTCAGAAACTGGAGAGGGCAGCAAAAATACCAGGGGGACAGGCAAAACGGGTAATCAGAATGGAGCAGAAGTCAGAAACCAGGTAAAATGAATGAGCAGTACCAAATCAATAGACAACAGCAAAAACGGGGGACAGAACCGAGTTAGGAACAAGATAACATACAAGCAGGCACAAGGCACAAGCACTCAAGGGTCAAACTACTCACCTGAGGGCAGGAATATAACTGACAAAGACCAGAGCCCAGCTGAGGCCATATAAAGCCCTATCACAGCCAGAAAGAGGCTGAAAAGTCTTAACCACTGAGGTCCCAGGCAAAACTTCCAAACAAACCATGACAGTGCCCCCCTCTCAACGGGGGGCCACTGGACCCCCAAGCCTCTCAGGGTGTCTGGCATGAAAAGTCCAAATCAGACAATCAGCATGTACGGAGTGGACAGGAAATCACGACTGATCCTCTGGACCATACCCCTTCCAATGAACCAGATACTGCAAGGAGCGATGTACCAGACGAGAATCCACAATGTGTCCAACCTTATACTCCACATGATTCTCAACCAATACTGGAGGAGCTGACCCAGAGTCCTCCTGAACCACCCCCAAGGGTTTCAGAAGAGATTTATGAAATACATTAGCAATCTTAAAAGAGGCTGGGAGACGTAACCTATATGCTACAGGATTGACCTCCACAATTTTGTATGGCCCAATAAACTTAGGACCTAACTTGGACGACAGAAGCTTAAGGTTGATATTCCGTGTAGAAAGCCAAACCTTCTCCCCAACTCAAAACGCATGCCCTGAAACTCTTCTCTTGTCAGCAAAGAACTTATTCCTCCCCTGAGCCTTGGAGATATTATGACAGACCTGAACCCACAGATTTTTTAACCGCTGAACCGTCCCCTCTGCCCCTGGGCAACCAGAATCCAGGCGTGAAAACTCCCCAAAATGTGGGCTAAATTCATAGTTGACCAGAAATGGGGACATACCGGTGGACCTACTCACATGATTGTTAAAGGCAAACTCTGCCAAAGGTAATGCATTAGACCAGTCATCCTGCCTAACTGAGGTCATACACCTAAGAATCTGTTCTAGGGACTGATTGGTATATTCCGTCTGACCATTACTCTCGGAATGGTACGCCAAAGAGAAAGACAAAGAAATACCCAGTTTCTTATAGAATGCCCTCCAAAACTTGGCCACGAACTGCACATCTCTGTCAGACACCACATTCAAGGGTACCCCATGCAAGCGTGCCACATGTAACACAAACAACTTAGACAAAGTTTCGGCTGAAGGCAGAGCAGGTAAAGGTACAAAATGGGCTTGTTTAAAAAACCTGTCCACCACCACCCATATCACAGTATTACCCATGGAAAGAGAGAGATTGGTGATAAAGTCCATGGACAGGTGAATCCATGGTCTATCAGGAACTGGCAGAAGCACCAGTTCCCCAGCCAGCCGGCAATGGGAGCTCTTAGAAAGGGTACAAACCCCTCACGCAGATACAAATCGTTTGATATCTGTACGCAGTGAGGGCCATCAAAAAACTCTTGCCACCACCTCCTGTGTGGCCGAATTACCAGGATGACCACTCAGCTTTGACTCATGGAATTCCTGAAGGAGCCTAAGCCGTAACCTCTCTGGAACAAACAATTTGCCCCCCCCCCCCCGGTTTGGAGGCAGGGGCAAGAGACTGAGCCCCCCCACAATCTCCTGATCCAACTCCGACGAGACCTCAGCCACCACCACCCCAGGATGAAGAATGGAGGACAGCGGCTCGGAAGAAGACATGGAATCAAAACTTCAGGACAAAGCATCAGCTTTAACATTCTTGGACCCAAGACGGAAAGTAATGGAAAATTGAAACTGGGAAAAAAAAGGGACCAACGGGCCCGTCTGGGAGTCAGTCTTTTAGCAGACTCAATATACTGTATGCTAAATTTTTATGATCAGTAATAACAGTGATCGGGTGAGCTGCCCCTTCCAAAAAGTGCCTCCATTCTTCAAATTCCAATTTGACCACAAGAAGTTCTCTATTGTCCACATTGTATTTTCTTTCGGGTGAAGAGAACTTCCTGGAAAAGAAGGCACATGGCTTGAGATTTTTCAAAG
Source organism: Ranitomeya variabilis (assembly GCF_051348905.1). Taxonomy (NCBI): domain Eukaryota; kingdom Metazoa; phylum Chordata; class Amphibia; order Anura; family Dendrobatidae; genus Ranitomeya; species Ranitomeya variabilis. Next base: position 195,140,041 of record NC_135238.1, read on the forward strand.
TGGCAGGTCCCTGAGACAACACTGCTCCCACCCCACCTCAGAGGTGTCCACCTCCACAATAAAAAGTTTAGACGAGTCTGGCTGCACCAAAATTGGAGCGGACATGAAACATTTTTTCAGAGTCAAGAAAGAATTTTTGGCAGATTCAGACCAATTTTTACATCCGCGCCCTTATGTGTAAGATCAGTAAGTGGTTTGACCACATGTGAAAACCCCTTAATAAATTTGTGACAATAATTGGCAAACCATAAGAAGCGCTAGAGTCCCTTAAGATCTCGGGGTTGAACCCAGTCAGCAATAGCCTGTACCTTCTCAGGATCCATACGAAACCCCTCACAGGACACAATCAGGCCCAGAAAAGACAGTTCCTGTACGAAAAACAAACATTTCTCCAATTTAGTGAACAACTGATTTTCCCTGAGCCTTTGGAGAACAGTTCATAAATGTTGCAAATGAGTATGACTGTCTGGGGAATACAACAAAATGTCATCAAGATAGGTAACAACAAAATGTCCTATAAGATCAGCAAACACTACATTAATGAAATACTGAAATATGGCAGGAGCATTAGAAAGACTGAATGGCATAGCTAGGCTTTCAAAGAGACCCTCACATGTGAGAAAGGCCGTTTTCCACTCGTCCCCCTTTTGAACCCTTATCAGATTATAGGCTCCCCAGAGATCAAGTTTGGAGAACCATTTAGCCCCAGACAATTGATTACATAAATCTGGGATAAGGGGAAGAGGGTATGTATTTTTCACAGTTATTTTGTTAAGTTCTCGAAAGTCGAGGCAGAGACATAGGCCGCCATCTTTCTTTTTAACGAAAATGAATCTGGCAGCCACTGGAGAGAAAGAAGGATGTATATGCCCCTTGTGGAGGCTTTCTGCAATATACTCCTTCATGGCCAAACCCTAAGGACCGTACAAGTTGAACAGACGGGCTTTAGTCAACTTAGCCCCAGGAACCAATTCAATGGCACAATCAAAGGGTCTATGTGGCGGTAAAATCTCAGCCTCGCTTTCAGAGAACACGTCTTCGAAGTCCTTCAGGTACTCCGGAATACCCTTCAGACCGGCAGATGACACAGAGACAGACCTGACAGGTTCAGACAAAAATGCAGATTTATAACATTGATTGAAACAGATAGGCCCCCATTGAACAATTTCCCCGGTCTCCCAATTGATGACAGGGTTGTGATGTTGCAACCAAGGCATCCTCAACACCAACCCAGCAGGCAGATTTTACAAGACAAAACAACTTATTCTTTCAACATGAAAAGAGCCTACCGTGAGTGAAAAAACGTCCAACACATAGAGAATCCCTTCCTTGGTGAGGGGAGAAGAGTCAACAGCCACCACTTTAATTGGAGACTTAAGCTTGACTGTCCCTATCTTGCATTGAGAAAGGAAACAAGAGTCAACCAAGTTGATGGACGAACCGCAGTCAACAAAAGCTGTAGAAAAAGAAGGACAGTCATCCATCAGAAGTTCCACTTGCAGCAAAACTTTAGAAAATGAGGAAAAGTGTACCTGAGGGTGTGGATAGTCTCCTCGAAAACTACCCAGACCTAGTCATTTCCAGATGCATTGGTCGATGAAGGGCAGGAGGGACAGTCCTTCTTCCAGTGTCCAGACTCCCCACAATAAAAGCACAGCTGCTTCTCGCGATGGCAAGATGTCTCTTCTCTTTCTCCTTGAGGGTGGCAGCGCCCAACTCCATTGGCTCAGATGAGGACGCAGCTTCACTCCCACTGGGGAACAATGGGGTTTCTAATTGCATCAGCCCTACAGTCCATATGGACAGCCTGGGTCATGGCGTCCTCTAGAGAATCAGGGGGAGGGTGAAGGGACAAGGCATCTTTCAGGTGTTCAAAAAGGCCCCTGCGGAACAAGTTCCAAAGGGCGGCATCATCCCAGGAATCCTCAGCGGCCCAGCATCTAAACTCAGTACAGAACCACTCGGCCTTGTGCTTCCCCTGACAAACACTCATCACTATGTCCTCAGCCAGATGCACACGATCAGGTTCATCGTAGATATGCTCAAGGCCTCAAAAAATACATTCACCGACATTCTCTCAGGGGCTGTGGAAGGGAAAGAAAAAGCCCAAGCCTGTGGGACTTCCCTTAATAGAGATATTATGACCCCCACCCTCTGACTTTCATCCCCAGAAGAGCAGGGTCTTAATGAAAAAAAGCTTACAGCCCTCCTTAAAGGCTCTAAATTTCACTTTGTCCCCAGCAAATGTATCCGGCAACTTAACCGAAGGTTCAGGAGGAAATAGAGTAACATCTCTAGCCCCTGCCCCCTGAACCCCCAATGACAAAGCTCCTTGGACTGCATCAGATACCAGTTGCTGAGTCTGAGCAAGAGCTTGTTGCTCCATAGTCAATTTCTACATCATCAGAGACAGGTGCTTCACCTGTGCAGAAAGGATTTGCATGGGGTCCATACTCCCAGCGCCAGGAGACTGTGACTGTCAGTTATAATGTAAGGAACACCGTGACTGAAAAAAGTCACTCAGTACATGTGTTGCGCTATGTCCTGCATGAGTGAGGCAGTGCAGCATGTGGAAAGCTTACTGGGACAGGGTGCAACCGCTGACATGCAGGACCTGCGGCACGTGACTGCAGGGGGTGGAACCGGAGGCGGAGCAAGCCGCAACACTCCTGGAGAAGACAGCGGAGGATGGCAGGCACCGACAGAACTGCAGAAGGTCAGGAGAGCCAAGGTCAATACCGAGAGGTCAGCGAGGTACAGGAGCGAGGTACAAAAGAGGAATCAAATACAGGCCAAGTGTCAGAAACAGGAGAGGGCAGCAAAAGTACCAGGGGAACAGGCAGAACGGGTAGTCAGAACGGAGCAGAAGTCAGAAACCAGGCAAAACAAATGAACAGTACCGAATCAATAGACAACAGCAAAAACGGGGGACAGAACCGGGTCAGGAACAGGATAACATACAAGAGAAGGTACAAGCACTCAAGGGTCAAACTACTCAGCCGAGGGCAGAAGTATAACTGACAAAGACCAGAGCCCAGCTAAGGCCATTTAAAGCCCTAATACAGCCAGAGAGAGGCTGAAAAGTCTTAACCCCTGAGGTCCCAGTAAAAACTTCCAAACAAACCATGACATGAAGTATGTCTTACACCAGAAATAGCTCATTTTATGATCAGAGAAATAGACAATTAAAAAATAATAAAACCAGTGACAAATGACGAACTGTATAAATAATGTTGACCACCAAAAAACTAGGAATAAAAAATGGGACTCAAAAATAAAGTTATAGCGTCAAAATAATGACACATATATATGTCCATATATACATATTTGAAGGGAACCTACATAAAAAAAAAGACATACCAGAAATTATTATATCAGAAACAGTATGAATGTGGTCATTCAAGCCGGATGGATATATGGTGTTAAGTTTATAGATCTATTTTGTTTCCTTCGGTGCTAGAAGGCATTTCTAATTGCCTCCCCGAGGTCCTAGTAAGACTGTCATTTCCTTTAAAGTGTAGTCCTGTTGGATCACAGTTAGGGCTAATTTGAAGTGATGGGGAATATGTTTAAGTATAGTAAGGTCCTCCTCTTGTCTTGCTTATACCATTGTATATAAGACCACATCGGCATGTAGCATGATAAATAGCTGCTTTAGTAGTGCAAGTTATGTTATAAATAATGGTGTAGGTCTCACTGGAGTCCGAATTAGTAAAATCTTTTGCTTTATCCACATTTTTGCATGCTACACGCTTCCAACAAGGGGAACATCCCCACGCTGGACATTTGGAGCTGAAAAGAAAAGTTTCTCCTTTGTAAAAACTATACAATACCTGGCCATGTTACTTTTTCCCCTTCCATAAGTGACAGCCGGAGTCTTATCAATGAATTTAGACAGTGTTTTATCCAATATTTTGTACATATCATTGCTTCTAGAGTTAAAGTCCAGTATGCATCGTACCTTAGAGTTCGTCAGATTTTCTTTGATCGATTTGTTTTTCAGAAGGTCAGTCATTTCACTGGAGAGTGCTCTGGTATAGGCCCGACAGATTTATTTCTTGACACAACCGCGATCTCTAAACCCTAAAGCCTTCAAAAATTGCTCGCCTTGGATGTTGTTCACCAGGTGTTTCAGATGCTGGGAGGTTGTATGTAACAGGGTATTGGCAGATGTGCTTTAATGGAATAAATCAGTCTGGATATAACCGCAGCAGTCCACCTGAATGGAGACATCCATAACCTCAATAAGATGCTTGCAGCTTTTCTAAGTCAATTCATTATTAAGATCATTGACATTTAGTTAATTGAAGGGATGTAACTCTTCTTGTGTCCCCTGCCAGTTCAAAAGCACATCATCTATATTTCACCACCAAGCAACGACCCCATTGCTGCCTTCTACAGGTCATATTGAAAAATGTTTCTCAACCACAGCCCCAGGAAAAGATTTTCATATGAGGGCACACAGAGCTGCCCCATTGTGGTCCCCTGGAGCTGCAAGTAGAGGACATGCCTGAACATTAAAAAATTGTGTGTCAACACAAAATAGAGGGTTTTTGATAAGAAAATCACACAGATCTCCTTTCAAACCGCTTCATCTTAGAAAAATTTACTGCCTTAATACCATCATGATATCAGATCGAGGTATATAATGACTTCACATCACATGTTACTAGGCAAATATTGGCCTCTAATTGGATACTGTCCTATTTTCTAAGAACATCAGTGATGTTCTTTAGGTAGGATGGAAGAATCTCAACCAAATCTTCAGCTTGATTCTGGAGTAACTTGACTGTATTTTCACAGTGGTATGCTCCTCTCTTTCTGGTCAAGTGATCATTGTCAAGTCAACGGCATTAATACTGCTATGCAGTAGTATTCTGAACCTGAATGGGTCTTCATGGGAATTAACACCTCTCTTCTTCTATTGGTGGGTGATACCATAAATAGGTACCTGGGCAGTGTAATATCACCCCTGGATGAAGAATTTCAATGCGAAACACGGGCCAGGTGTGGTGGACACCTGGACTTTCTATACTGTCAAGGTACTGAATGTTTAACTACTTTATTCATTAGGATTGATGCAGATATATATATATATATATATATATATATATATATATATATATATATAATGTGATCTTTTATATCAGCATGTACTTTCAAGGGTGTGAGTAGTATAGTGTAATTTATTTTTTACCAGACTTCTTAATAATGCCTTGTGATATATATACCATATAGTGGCCCGATTCTAACGCATCGGGTATTCTAGAATATGTATGTAGTTTATTTATGAAGATTTAAGAATAATGCAATGAATACACAGGATTTTCTGGGCAAAATATATACATTATCATTAAATTTTATTGCTCATAGAACTTAACACAACTGAACGAACTTATTAAACAGATCATCAAAATATATAAACCATTACATGAATATCTAACTGTATTTAACACCTTCCTGACGTCGGACGGGATAGTACATCCGACGTCAGGTCCCTTGCTTTGATGCAGGGCTCCGCGGTGAGCCCGCATCAAAGCCGGGACATGTGAGCTGTTATGAACAGCTGACATGTGCCCGCAATCGCGATCTGCCCGCACCTATTAACTAGTTAAATGCCGCTGTCAAACGCAGACAGCGGCATTTAACTACCGCATCCGGCCGGGCGGCCGGATATGACGTCATCGCCGACCCCGGTCACATGATCGGAGGTCGGCGATGCATTAGGATGGTAACCATAGAGGTCCTTGAGACCTCTATGGTTACTGATCGCAGGTAGCTGTGAGCGCCACCCTGTGGTCGGCGCTCACAGCACACCTGCATTTCAGCTACATAGCAGCGAACAGCAGATCGCTGTTATGTAGCAGAGCCGATCGGGCTGTGCCTGCTTCTAGCCTCCCATGGAGGCTATTGAAGCATGGCAAAAGTGAAAAAAAAAAGTTTTTAAAAATGTGAAAAAAATAAAAAAAACATAAAAGTTTAAATCACCCCCCCTTCGCCTCAATCAAAATAAATCAATAAAAAAAAATCAAACCTACACATATTTGGTATCGCCGCGTTCAGAATCGCCAGATCTATCAATAAAAAAAAGCATTAACCTGATCGCTAAATGGCATAATGAGAAAAAAAAACGAAACGCCAGAAATACGTTTTTTGGTCGCTGCGACATTGCATTAAAATGCAATAACGTGCGATCAAAAGAACGTATCTGCACCAAAATGCTATAATTAAAAACGCCAGCTCGGCACACAAAAAATAAGCCCTCACCTGACCCCAGATCACGAAAAATGGAGACGCTACGAGTATCGGAAAATGGCGCAATTTTTTTTTTGTTTTTTTGCAAAGTTTGGAATTTTTTTTCACCACTTAGGTAAAACATAACCTAGACATGTGAGGTGTCTATGAACTCGTACTGACCTGGAGAATCATGATGGCAGGTTAGTTTTAGCATTTAGTGAACCTAGCAAAATAGGCAAGCAAAAAACAAGTGTGGGATTGCACTTTTTTTGCAATTTCACTGCACTTGGATTTTTTTCCCCGTTTTCTAGTACATGACATGGTAAAACCAATGACGTCTTTCAAAAGTACAACTCGTCCCGCAAAAAATAAGCCCTCACATGGCCAAATTGACGGAAAAATAAAAAAGTTATGGCTCTGGGAAGGAGGGGAGCGAAAAACGAACATGGAAAAATGAAAAATCCCACGGTCATGAAGGGGTTAATTAAATCATAGAGTGAAAGAAGTACATCGACACTATAATATATTTGTTAACAATATCAGTCCAAAATATTTTTGTACACCACATTGACTGACTGAACGTGTTCAGTAAACGTGAGTGAACTATGTCGCACTGTGACTGACAGAACGTGTTCAGTAAACGTGAGTGAACTATGTCGCACTGTGATTGACAGAACTTGTTCAGTAAACGTGACTGAACTACATCACACTGTGACTGACAGATCTTGTTCAGTAAACGTGACTGAACTACGTGTCACTGTGACTGACAGAACTTGTTTAGTATACGTGACTGAACTGCGTGGCACTGTGACTGACAGAACTTGTTCAGTAAACGTGAGTGAACTACGTGGCACTGTGACTGACAGAACGTGTTCAGTAAACGTGACTGAACTATATCACACTGTGACTGACAGAACTTGTTCAGTAAACGTGAGTGAACTACGTGGCACTGTGACTGACAGAACTTGTTCAGTAAACGTGACTGAACTGCGTGGCACTGTGACTGACAGAACTTGTTCAGTAAACGTGAGTGAACTTTGTGGCGACCAATTAGCAACGCGGGATTTCCGTTACAGACAAACAGACAGAATTAGCCGATTATATATTTGTTATACAAATTTACTATGTGTATTCTATATATAGCCCCCTGTTTACTATGTCATGAATTGCTGTCTAAAGGATACACCTGTGGTACAAAAAACTGATATTTCGATTGCCTTTTTATGTTAATGATAAATTATTCTATTTGGATCACATGATAATTATTATGTACTTTACCTTTATACATCTTTTCCGGGTTTTTCACCAATTTGCATCATCTGTGTTTTTTACCCTCTTTCATGTTTGTATGTTATGTCATTTTATGGCTTGGTTTTATGACTTGTTTAAATAAATAAAACATAGTTTTATACTTTCTTTGGTCTGGATATAAAGTATGTTTTCTTTGGTGTTTCTATATTATGTATACTTTATGACCTAATATGATTCAATTATAAGTGTTTCTACAACTACCGTAAGTAGAAGCCAATTAATGCAAGCTGATAATTACTCGTACTTGCTCACTTGTGTTTGAATACCAGTAATTATCTGCTTGCACGTGTGTGTGCTGTGGATATTCTAAACATTTAGGAACCATGTTATATGTTTTAGTTGCCAAACATGTGCAAAAAAAATAACAAAATAGAGATAAATCTCTGTTTTTGGTCCTTATCATGGATCAAACTCACCAATGTAAGTCTATAGGTCCGTGAAAATCAAGGACAGCACTCGAATACCATCCATGCCATGTCCATTTCTCACTGATAAAAGTTAGGAAACCTACATCTGTTTCTTATTTTGTAAGCGCGAAAAACTGATGAAACACTGGGGCTAAAAACTGACACTGATCAAAGACTAAAGAAAAACGGAGGAAAATCTGATCAAAATAATAATTAAAATCAATCAATTTATCACATGCGCAAAAATAAATAAAAATTATGAGTCCAATTATATTTTTGGACCATATTTGTCACCATTTTAGTATTCTTTGGGACATTTATCAAGGGTGATTGGTGGAATCATTGCATTTATGGCTACAGTAGCTTCAAGCATAATTGGAAAATAATCTCCTATTTCCATTGCCCTGTATAGTTTATCATCAATAAATAGTAATCCCCAGGTCATGTAAAACACAGTATTTTTATACTGTTATTATTATTATATTTATATATATCAAAGTCATATTTTAAATCTTGGTACATTTTTAATTCTCAGGATTACTAGAATTACTAGAATGTATTGTGAATGTTATCTCTCCCCTCATCATAGTTTGCAAATGTGCAGATCCTGAATTAACCTTCTGATGATTAGCCTTTATATGGATTCTACACATGTATCCCAAAGAGTGGACACAGCTCTCTCTGTAGTGATGCCCTGGGGGATGATATGTCCCTGTCAATAAAATAAACCCATGTGCCGAAAATGCTGTCTTCACAATTACTGCACGTTTCCGTTATATGACCTACTGTTCACTGATTCTATTGTATACAGAAGTCTTAACCATGAGTATGATTTGGTCTTTATACTGTGGCATGTACTAACATAAAGGGGTTGTCCTGGACTTTAACATTTATGGTCCATTCTTAGGATAGGTCATCAATGTCTGACCGGTGGGGGTGCCACACCCAACACCTCTGCCGATCAGCGGTTCCTGGTGAAGGAGGCCAGAACTGCTCAATTATGGAGCCGCACAGCTCCGACGATGGACTAGTGACCACTGCCGGGTACTGCATATCCGCCCCCTACTGATTTGAATAAGGAGTGGATGTGCAGTACCCAGCCGCGCCGACTATACAGTCAATGGAGATGTGCAACTCCGTAACTGAGCAGTTCCATCTGCCACCGCCTCCGGGAACAGTTGAGTGTCAAGGCTGCCAGGAGTCACACACCCAACGATCAGATATTGAAGGCCCATTCTAAAGATAAGCCAACAATATTAAAGTCCAAGATAACCTCTATAATTTGTGGAATATGAAAAAGCTGAAAAAAATGTACTACTGCATATGGGGACTGATCGTAAAGTCCCGTACCTGAGGATGAGTGCTGTTGTTTTTCATAGGAAAACTTAATATTTTTTTAAACCTCATACAACATCATAACTCACCTGTCCAGCACTGGACTTGGCTTCCTTTATGGTCAGCTTTCTCTGTGCTAATCCACGCCAAGTTATTATGGTAACCTGGCCTACACCTCTGATGTTATAATCCAAGATCTTTTAAAGCTGGCTCAAGTTGATGCACACCACCTACTTATGGGAGAGCACTGTCACTGCACATTTAAAGGAACGATAGCACTGTAAGCGTGTAGATCCTACTGAGCATTTTTGTAACCAGCAAAGGGAAAGCCGACGGCTGGGGGCAGATGAAAATGTCTGAACTATATTGGCCACCCATCCTAAAAATAGCAGCCCACAGCTGTCCCAGAAAAGGCACATGTATTAGAGGCGCCAATTCTGGCACTTTGCCTGACTCTTCCCACTTGTCCTGGTACAGTGGCATGTTGAGTAATAGTTGAGGGGTTGATGTCACCTTTATATTGTCAGATGACATCAAGCCCACAACTTAGTAATGGAGAGGCATCTATAAGACGCCCCCATTGCTAACCCCATAGTCATATTGTATAAAAAAACAGACACCCCCAGAATAAAGTCCTTTAGCCCCTTTACCACCTTAAACATATAGTTACGTCTAAGCTGGCCTACCCCTGTTTGCTGTGGGCTCCGGCCCCACAACTTTTCAGGCACATCAGCTGACATGTACCCCTAACAGCTGTGATCCACCCTTGGCTGTTAGCATGTTAAATGCCATACAATCTCTGACAGCAGCATTTAACACGTTAGTTCCAGAAGTGCGCCACTAGTCCTGCCCATCAGTACTCGTGTCACATGACCGCTGGTCGCCGATGGGTTGTCACAACAACCCGGGGTCTGCAGCAGACACCCGTGGTTGTCATTGCTGGATAGCTATGAGCGCCGCCCAATATCTATCCCTTATCTTCCTAGCCATCTATCTATCATCTATCTAATATCTAGCTTTAATATCTATCTGTTTGTCTATCTATCTATTAATCTGTCTATATACAGTATCTATTCATCTTTCTAGCTATCATCTATCTCTATCCCATATCTCTCATCTATCTATCTATCTATCTATCTATCTATCTATCTATCTATCTATCTATCTATCTATCTCATATCTGTCTATCTATCTATTATCTATCTATCTACTATCTATCTGTCCCATCTCTATCGATCTATCTATCCCATATCTATCTGTCTGTCTGTCTATCTATCTATCTATCTATCTATCTATCTATCTATCTATTAATCTGTCTATATACAGTATCTATTCATCTTTCTAGCTATCATCTATCTCTATCCCATATCTATCATCTATCTATCTATCTATCTATCTATCTATCTATCTATCTATCTATCTCATATCTGTCTATCTATCTATTATCTATCTACTATCTATCTGTCCCATCTCTATCGATCTATCTATCCCATATCTATCTGTCTGTCTGTCTATCTATCTATCTAATTGTAAAGTCACACTACAGCTTGCCTCCATGTAGCCCTAACCTACTATAGTAATACTCCACATTTTCTTGGAGTTGTACTTGTTTCTTTAGTATTTGACCCTTGGAGAAAGTGTCTCTTGTAATTGTAACATGTAGAGAATGAGATGTAACATAGTAAGTTACTGGTTATTGCTGTAGATGGCCACTAGGGGTAGCTAGCCTCAGAAAAAAATTCCATGGCTATCGAGCAGGAGCATTGTTGCTGCTAACCTGCCAGGCACAGTACGATGCTGGGCAGCCCAGGACCCTGCACCCAGGAGCACACAGCCTCCTTCCTGTCAGCCCTGCTGCTTTATAAAGGTAAATCTCTTCCTGTGAGGGGAAGCTTCCACCTCCAGACTTGTCCCCTGCCTGCAGTGCCTCCTGTGCCCTGACTTGCTGCCTCTAGTCTCTCTGTGTGTCTATGGCACTAGATGAGAGCCAGGAGGCTGGGGGAGATGGCAGAGGAGTGTTGACTGTGGGCTTCCTTGCAGTGGCTACCTGTCTTGTGGGTTGGACTCGGGGATTAACCCTTGCTGTGCTGCCTGGCAAACATTTGAACTTTCCCTCTTCCCCAGCCTCCTGTGATAAGCCTTGCCCCATGTGATGGCAGAGAGGAAGGAGCAGGAGCTGACAGCATCCCTCAGAGCCCAGATGGAGCTGTTACATCAGTGCGTGTGGTAAAACTTCTTGGGAGATGTTGGATTATTTAGCATCGTGGATGATTTTTATTCCATTTATTTAATTTTTTTTTTATATATTTTTTTTTTCTAAAGCCATATAGTCTGCTCATGGTTTTATTAGTCACTGATGGGACTCTCTAACTACACTGAAATGTTTCATGTCAATATTCTGTGGGTGGAAATCAGGAGTTAACCCATGTTGTGCTGTCTGGAGGACCAGAAGGAAACAGACTGGGCTGAGTAAGGAGCAAGATCCGGGTGAAGGACATCAACAAACACAACTACTACTTCTGCAGCAACTGACACTACAAGTACCAGCCTCTCCAACCTGTCCATACTGCTAACAGCCAGCAAAGGTAGGACATTGGCACCTTTAAACCTCCCCTTTAATGACAGGTTGGCTTTGCATATTTACTTCCACTCTGTGTCACATTCTGTCACCCACTTCCACTTGTGCGCCCTCGCTGTGTCTCGCACGCAGGCATCCCCGGCAGATGGGGAAATCAATCCCATGGCGTTAATCGGGAGTCACATGCTGTGTGACACAAAGCGGGGAGCAAAGTGCGAGATGGGATCTGTCAGGAATAATAAGAGTCCGACCCAATGAATGCCCTGTGCACTGGCCGCAGCCCCGAGCCCGCGGGGAAAACGGTGGCTTCAGTGTGAAGGATGGGATCATTGAGCCGCCCTCCGCAGCGCCCACATCCTGCACGGTACACAGGCATTCAGCCTTATTATAGGGCTACGGTGCAAATATTATTACTGCACGTCAGGAGATGTAAGAGGTAAATACTGGGGCAGGTAAAGCACAAACGCCAGTATATCCCTTCTTTATATCATTGTGACTGCAGTATGAATGAAGATACTACCTAGAATAGAAAAGGCAGGCACATGAGCTAATAACTAGCAAAACAGTGATGGATGAGAATGGAACTTTACTTACAGCAGTCTGTTATATGTATAGAATATGAGTAAACAATGTGTGCTACACAAGCATCCCCTATGTATATATGTGTGTATATATATATATATATATATATATATATATATACTCTATTGACACGTCTATCTATCTATCTGATATTTAAAAAAAAAATTGACAAAGGCTTTTTGGAGCTGAAAAGTTGCTTTTTTGCACACATGAAGTATTAGAAGTTTGTTCACTTTTTCATATTACTATAGTATGCTATCTTTGCATTTACCGTATATTATTTTGTTATTGGGCTGTAACCTGCAGGCTGGCACTTATCACCTGCTTCTTGGTTAAGCGTGTGCTGAGTCATGTTTTATTTTGATTTTTAGCTATCTATTATCTATCTATCCCATACCTATCTATCTATCTATCTATCTATCTATCTATCTATCTATCTATCTATCTATCTATCTAGTTACAAAATAGATAAAAAATAAAAAATAGGCAGTACTCCAAAATTGGCAAAAATAAAAATAGCCCATGTGGTCTGGCACGCCATATGGACTATTAAAGATCCTTTTTCTTTTTTGCTAATTTTGTAGTATATTTTTTATTTTTAGTCTATTTTGTAACTGTATATTTACTTGCAAGGTTTTGCACCCTACTTCATTTCTAAGATATTGGTGCTGTTCTATTTTTTGTCTACCTATCTATCTATCTATCTATCTATCTATCTATCTATCTATCTATCTATCTATTATCCAGAAAAATGAAGGCAGCACTCCAATAGAAAAAATAAATGTGGTTTATTGGCCCATGTGCGACGTTTCAGTCCAGGATGTGCACCTTTCTCAAGAAACATCGCATATGGGCCAATAAACCACATTTATTTTTTCGATTGGAGTGCTGCCTTCATTTTTCTGGATAACAGCATGAGGTTTGGTACATACCTGGATGGATTTTTTGCACCCTTTGTTTTCTTTTGGTGCTGCTTTTTGTTTTCTTTTTCTATATCTATCTATCTATCTATCTATCTATCTATCTATCTATCTATCATCTATCTATCTGTCTATCACATATATCTCTCTCCTATATACAAGTGCTTCTCACAAAATTAGAATATCATCAAAAAGTTAATTTATTTCAGTTCTTCGATACAAAAAGTGAAATTCATATATTACACTAGATGGTGGCCCGATTCTAACGCATCGGGTATTCTAGAATATGCATGTCCACGTAGTATATTGCCCAGCCATGTAGTATATTGCCCAGCCACGTAGTATATTGCCCAGTCACGTAGTATATTGCCCAGCCACGTAGTATATTGCCCAGTCACGTAGTATATTGCCCAGCCACGTAGTTTATTGCCCAGCGACGTAGTATATTGCCCAGCCACGTAGTATATTGCCCAGCGACGTAGTATATTGCCCAGCCACGTAGTATATTGCCCAGCCACGTAGTATATTGCCCAGTCACGTAGTATATTGCCCAGCCACGTAGTTTATTGCCCAGCCACGTAGTATATTGCCCAGCCACGTAGTATATTGCCCAGCGACGTAGTACCGTATATACTCGAGTATAAGCCGAGATTTTCAGCCCAAATTTTTGGGCCGAAAGTGCCCCTCTCGGCTTATACTCGAGTCATGATCGGTGGTGGGGTCGGCGGGTGAGGACTGTCATATACTTACCTGCTTCCGGGGCTCCTGGCGCCCCCCCTGCACGTCCCACTGTCTCCGGGTGCCGCAGCCTCTTCCCCGGGGCGGAGCCGCCTATTCATTTCTCTAATGAAGCGGTGCCGGTGACCGCTGATAGAGAAAGAGGCTGCGGCAGGGGGAAGGAGCGGGACGCAGGGAACAGGTAAGTATGACATATTCACCTGTCCTCATTCCACACGCCGGGCGTCGCGCCATCTTCCCGGCATCTCTCTGCACTGACTGTGCAGGTCAGAGGGCGCGATGACGCATATAGTGTGCGCGCCGCCCTCTGCCTGATCAGTCAGTGCGGAGAGACGCCGGGAAGATGGCGCCGAGGAGCTGCAAGCAAGAGAGGTGAGTATGTGTTTTGTTTTTTTTATTGCAGCAGCAGCAGCACAGATTTATGTGGAGCATCTATGGGGCAACGGTGCAGAGCACTATATGGCAGAGCTATGGGGCAACGGTGCAGAGCACTATATGGCACAGCTATGGGGCAACAGCGCAGAGCACTATATGGCACAGCTATGGGGCAACGGTGCAGAACACTATATGGCACAGCTATGGGGCAACGGTGCAGAGCACTATATGGCACAGCTATGGGGCAACGGTGCAGAGCACTATATGGCACAGCTATGAGGCAACGGTGCAGAGCACTATATGGCAGAGCTATGGGGCAACGGTGCAGAGCACTATATGGCACAGCTATGGGGAAATGGTGCAGAGCACTATATGGCACAGCTATGGGGCAACGGTGCAGAGCATTATATATATGGCACAGCTATCTATGGGGCAACGGTGCAGAGCATTGTATATATGGCACAGCTTTATGTGGAGTATCTATGGGGCAACGGTGCAGAGCATTGTATATATGGCACAGCTTTATGTGGAGCATCTATGGGGCCATAATGAACGGTATGGAGTATCTATTTCTAATTTTGAAATTCACCGGTACCTGCTGCATTTTCCACCCTAGGCTTATACTCGAGTCAATAAGTTTTCCCAGTTTTTTGTGGCAAAATTATGGGGGTCGGCTTATACTCGGGTCGGCTTATACTCGAGTATATACGGTATATTGCCCAGCCACGTAGTATATTGCCCAGCCACGTAGTATATTGCCCAGCCACGTAGTATATTGCCCAGCAACGTAGTATATTGCCCAGCAACGTAGTATATTGCCCAGCAATGTAGTATATTGCCCAGCTACGTAGTATATTGCCCAGTCACGTAGTATATTGCCCAGTAACATAGTATATTGCCCAGCCACGTAGTATATTGCACAGCGACGTAGTATACAGCACAGAGCCACGTAGTATACAGACTTAAAATAAAAAATAAACATATACTCACCTTCTGAGGGCCCATTGTAGTACTGTCACCTGTGTGCGGTGCACTTGGCAGCTTCCGGTCCCAGGGTAGGTATGAGCGCAGGACCTGTGATGACGTCGCAGTCACATGACCGTGACGTCATGGCAGGTCCTTCTCGCATACCATTCTTGCCACCGGAACCTGCCGCTTGCATGCAGCAGTCACTGGAGCGTCGCGAGAAGCGGGAAAGGTGGCGGAAAGTGAGTATATAATAATAATTTTTTTTAAATTATTTTTAACATTAGATCTTTTTACTATTGACGCTGCATAGGCAGCATCAATAGTAAAAACTTGGTCACACAGGGTTAATAGCGGCGGTAACGGAGTGAGTTACCCACGGCATAACGCGGTCCGTTACCGCTGGCATTAACCCTGTGTGAGTGGTGACTGTGGGGAGTGAGAGCGGGCGCCATGACAGGCAGCTGGCGAGACCAATCAGCGACTTGGATTCCATGACAGACAGAGGCCGCGACCAATGAATATCTGTGACACAACAGACAGAAGGACAGACAGACGGAAGTAACCCTTAGACAATTATATAGTAGATTCTTATATTATATAGAGTCATTACAAACAGAGTGATCTATTTCAAGTGTTTATTTCTGTTAATGTTGATGATTATGGCTTACAGCCAATGAAAACCCAAAAAGTCATTATCTCAGTAAATTAGAATAATTACACTGGTCAACGCAATTTTTCTGGCAAAAGGTTTTAAAACATATTTTAAGTCAATTTTGGCTGCTGATTACGAATATCAACTCCGTTTTTGGCTACCACATCAGGATTTCGAGATATTTTCAATTTTTGATGAACATTACTCCTATCTAATGTTTTATGATAAAAACACATGATTTTCGATACTACATTGTATATTTTTAATCAAGGAATAACAAAGATTACAAAGTCTATGTACAGTAAATCAAATATATTTACAGAATTAAACTAAAAAATATAAAAACACATATATATGGCACACAGATGAATGACAAATGGCTGTTATTTGAACTTTCTTTTCTTGGCTGATCTGTGATGTACAGCTTCTGGGTTGTCTCTCATCAAGCTCCAGCAATAGTCAGCCATCATATGTGAGTCCCACCGACCTTGATACCGTTCTTCCATTGTTTTAATGTCCTGATGAAAACGCTCCCCTTGTTCCTCGCTCACATCCACAAGGTTCTCTGGATAAAAGTCCAAATGGCTGTGTAAATAGTCAATCTTGATACTCATTCTACAGCCAAGATTTTGCAGACTCATTAGTAGCTCTTCCACAATCTCTTCATAGTTGTCTGCTTTCTTATTCCCTAGAAAATTCTGCACCACATTACAAAATGCATTCCAAGCTCTTTCTTCTGTCTCATTCATTGATGTGATAAAATTTGGGTCTCTCATTAGTGTTCTTATTTGAAGTCCATCAAATATTCCAGCCTTTTTCTTCTCTTCACTAAGACGAGAAAAAGTTGAACATATATAGTTAAAGCATTCTCCACTGTGATTGAGAGCTTTGACGAACTGCTTCATCAATCCAAGTTTTATGTGTAAGGGTGGAAAGACAATGTCCTTCCTATCCATTAGAGGATCATGGATGACATTCTTATTGCCAGGTGCCAAACTCTGTTGCTGAGGCCATTCAGTTTTCACCCAATGCTCTGCTGTAGCTCTACTGTCCCAGTAGCACAGAAAACAAGGGTGTTATCATAACAAATGGGAATTATGCATGTTCAAAGAAAACAAAGATATTCTCACATTTATTGGGAGACTAAATGAAAACTAAATTTATCTTAGTGAACCGTATAAACCAGCACTTTTCATACCCTACTTATATTTATCATGGAATTCTTGAAAATGCGCTATATACCTATAGCACAAACACGTGATGTAAACGTGATGTGATAGAGAAATTATAAGATCAGATTTGAATTCAGCACCCTCAAATTAGTCTAAAACTGTTCTTAAAGTCCATGCCAGAATTTTTTTTTGTAGACCAGTGTTATCAAAAAACACCTGCAAAGGCTTCCTAAAAGTAAACATTTCAAAAAAATGTCCCTTAGTCTCTTACAGTAGGTTACAAAATTATGGGGAAGACTGCTGACTTGACAGATGTCCAGAAGGCAGTCAATGACACACTCCACAAGGAGGGTAAGCCAAAAAAGGTCATTGCTAAAGAACCTGGCTGTTCACAGAGTGCTGAATCCAAGCATATTAATGGAAAGTTGAGTGGAAGGAAAAACTGTGGTGGAAGAAGGTGCACAAGCAACCGGGATAACCGCAGCCATGAAAGGATTGTTAAGATAAGGCCATTCAAAAATTTGGTTGAGATTCAGGAGTGGACTGCTGCCGGAGTCATTGCTTCAAGAGCCACCACACACAGACGCATCCAGGACATGGGCTACAAGTGTCGCATTCCTTGTGTCAAGCCACTCATGGCCAATAGACAACGCCAGAAGCATCTTACCTGGGCCAAGGAGAAAAAGAACTGGACTATTGCTCAGTGATCCAAGGTGTTGTTTTCAGGTTAAAGTAAATTTTGCATTTCATTTGGAAATCAGGGTCCCAGAGTCTGGAGGAAGAGTGTAGAGGCCACAATCCAAGCTGCTGGAGGTCTAGTGTGAAGTTTCCACACTCAGTGATGCTTTGGGGAGCCATGTCATCTGCTGGTGTAGGTCCACTGTGTTTTATCAAGACCAAAGTCAGCGCAGCACCGTGTACCAGGAAATATTACAGCACTTCATGCGTCCCTCTGCCAACAAGCTTATTGGAGACGGAAATTTCATTCTCCAGCAGGACTTGGCACCTGTCCACACTGCCAAAAGTACCAATACCTGGTTTAAAAACTGTGCTTGATTGGGCAGCCAACTCGCTTGACATTAACCCCATAGAGAATCTATAGGGTATTGTCAAGAGGAAGATGAGGGACATCAGTCCCATCAATGCAGATGAGCTGAAGGCTGCTATCAAAGCAACCTGGGCTTCCATAACTCCTCAGCACTGCCACAGGATGACCACCTCCATGCCACGCCACATTGATGCAGTAATTGATGCCAAACAAGCCCCGACCAAGTATTGACTGCATTTACTGAACATACATTTCAATAGGCCAACAGTTCAGATTTAAGCTGGTGTTATAAAGTATTCTAATTTACTGAGATAATGACTTTTGGGTTTTCATTGGCTGTAAGCCATAATCATCAACATTAACAGAAATAAACACATGAAATTGATCACTCTGTTTGTAATGACTCTATAAAATACATGAGTTTCACTTTTTGTATTGAAGAACTGAAATAAAATAACTTTTTGATGATATTCTAATTTTGTGAGAAGCACCTGTATATATAAATCCCAAAAATTAGGCAGTACATCCAAAATAGTGAAAAAGTAAGTATCATTCACCACCACCGGTTTCATCTCTCTCTGTGGAGCCTTTCTCAAGCATTATCTTCTTAAAGGGAACCTGTCACCAGAAAAAAACGCTATTAACCTGTAGATATGGGGTTTATCTGCAGTTTAATAGCGTTAGTATGCTGAATAGCGCCTGCATTTAGGGTAACTCTGCAGGAGAAAATGAACTTTATTGCCCCCGGCAGCGTCTCTGTTTCAGTCATGGGGATGGCGCCATTTTTTTGGTGACAGGTTTCCTTTAAGAAAGGCTCCATACAGAGAGCTGAAATGTAGCTGGTGTTGATGAATAGAGGATGCTTACTTTTTCACTATTTTGGATGTGCTGCTTCCCTTTTTTGGATTTTTATATATTTGATAGGAAACTTTGCCAGTTTCTTTGGGGGAGTCATGCACCCATCCAGTGCTGCTGTTTATCTCTCTCTCTCTCTCCCTATATATATATATATACAGTGGGGCAAAAAAGTATTTAGTCAGTCAGCAATAGTGCAAGTTCCACCACTTAAAAAGATGAGAGGCGTCTGTAATTTACATCATAGGTAGACCTCAACTATGGGAGACAAACTGAGAAAAAAAAATCCAGAAAATCACATTGTCTGTTTTTTTATCATTTTATTTGCATATTATGGTGGAAAATAAGTATTTGGTCAGAAACAAAATTTCATCTCAATACTTTGTAATCTATCCTTTGTTGGCAATGACAGAGGTCAAACGTTTTCTGTAAGTCTTCACAAGGTTGCCACACACTGTTATTGGTATGTTGGCCCATTCCTCCATGCAGATCTCCTCTAGAGCAGTGATGTTTTTGGCTTTTCGCTTGGCAACACGGACTTTCAACTCCCTCCAAAGGTTTTCTATAGGATTGAGATCTGGAGACTGGCTAGGCCACTCCAGGACCTTGAAATGCTTCTTACGAAGCCACTCCTTCGTTGCCCTGGCGGTGTGCTTTGGATCATTGTCATGTTGAAAGACCCAGCCACGTTTCAACTTCAATGCCCTTGCTGATGGAAGGAGGTTTGCACTCAAAATCTCACGATACATGGCCCCATTCATTCTTTCATGTACCCGGATCAGTCGTCCTGGCCCCTTTGCAGAGAAACAGCCCCAAAGCATGATGTTTCCACCACCATGCTTTACAGTAGGTATGGTGTTTGATGGATGCAACTCGGTATTCTTTTTCCTCCAAACACGACAAGTTGTGTTTCTACCAAACAGTTCCAGTTTGGTTTCATCAGACCATAGGACATTCTCCCAAAACTCCTCTGGATCATCCAAATGCTCTCTAGCAAACTTCAGACGGGCCCGGACATGTACTGGCTTAAGCAGTGGGACACGTCTGGCACTGCAGGATCTGAGTCCATGATGGCGTAGTGTGTTACTTATGGTAGGCCTTGTTACATTGGTCCCAGCTCTCTGCAGTTCATTCACTAGGTCCCCCCGCGTGGTTCTGGGATTTTTGCTCACCGTTCTTGTGATCATTCTGACCCCACGGGGTGGGATTTTGCGTGGAGCCCCAGATCGAGGGAGATTATCAGTGGTCTTGTATGTCTTCCATTTTCTAATTATTGCTCCCACTGTTGATTTCTTCACTCCAAGCTGGTTGGCTATTGCAGATTCAGTCTTCCCAGCCTGGTGCAGGGCTACAATTTTGTTTCTGGTGTCCTTTGACAGCTCTTTGGTCTTCACCATAGTGGAGTTTGGAGTCAGACTGTTTGAGGGTGTGCACAGGTGTCTTTTTATACTGATAACAAGTTTAAACAGGTGCCATTACTACAGGTAATGAGTGGAGGAAAGAGGAGACTCTTAAAGAAGAAGTTACAGGTCTGGGAGAGCCAGAAATCTTGATTGTTTGTTTCTGACCAAATACTTATTTTCCACCATAAAATGCAAATAAAATGATAAAAAAACAGACAATGTGATTTTCTGGATTTTTTTTTCTCAGTTTGTCTCCCATAGTTGAGGTCTACCTATGATGTAAATTACAGACACCTCTCATCTTTTTAAGTGGTGGAACTTGCACTATTGCTGACTAACTAAATACTTTTTTGCCCCACTGTATGTGTGTGTGTACACAGGGGTGCTTGTGTATGCTTACGTTGCCTAATCACGATAAGTTGTTGCTATTATAAGTGGATACGTAGACAAAGCCTGGGCCACAATGCAATGGTCATGAGACCTTACACAGATGGACTTTTATGGACTTTTACTTTTGGGGAGTTATTAAAGATTAGGTATATTCAAGAAAACCATGCAGGGTGGTATACCTATCTCTGCAAATATATATATATATATATATATATATATATATATATATATATATATATATATATATATATATATATATACAAAAAAGAACACAGCAGCACGTGTGCATGACTCTAGGCAATGTGAAAACATAGACAAACATTTAAAGGGAACCTGTCACCCCGTTTTTTCGGTATGAGATAAAAATACTGTTAAATAGGGCCTGAGCTGTGCATTGCAATAGTGTAGTTTGTGGACCCCGATTCCCCACCTATGCTGCCGAAATACGTTACCAAAGTAGTCGTTTTCGCCTGTCAATCAGGCTGGTCTGGTCAAAAGGGCGTGGTGTCTTCCCCCAGATTTTGCGTAGTTTTCCGTTGGTGGCGTAGTGGTGTGCGCATGCCCAAGGTCCTCAATCCTCTGCCAGGGGATTGAAAAGAGCGCGCTGTTCGTTATTTCATTGGTGATCGGTGGGCGCGGCCATCTTCCTTTGGCCGCGCGTGCGCAGAAGCAGCGCTCTGCTGGCCGCGGCTTCAGGAAAATGGCCGCCGCGATCTCCATCTGCGCACGCGCGGCATCCCGCGGCCATTTTCCTGAAGCCGCGGCCAGCAGAGCGCCGCTTCTGCGCACACGCGGCCAAAGGAAGATGGCCGCGCCCACCGATCACCAATGAAATAACGACCAGCGCGCTCTTTTCAATCCCCTGGCAGAGGATTCGGGACCTTGGGCATGCGCACACCACTACGCCACCAACGGAAAACTACGCAAAATCTGGGGGAAGACACCACGCCCATCTGACCATACCAGCCTGATTGACAGGCGAAAACGACTACTTTGGTAACGTATTTCGGCAGCATAGGTGGGGAATCGGGGTCCACAAACTACACTATTGCAATGCACAGCTCAGGCCCTATTTAACAGTATTTTTATCTCATACCGAAAAAACGGGGTGACAGGTGCCCTTTAATATAGATTATACTTCTCAAAAATATTTTTTCAGAATTTTATTTTTTTTTTTCCATAAAACTTACAGTAATAGGTGAAAATGAAGGTTCTTAGTGCATAAATTGGCCAATTCATGCGTGCCCATCAACCATGGCAAGGTGACCTCCCATTGATGAGTTCTACTCTACTGTACATGCCACTTTTGGGCCACCAGCCCACATGTGCTGCTGTGTTCTTTTTTGTCTATATAAGTTTTGCAGCATGCACGTGTTCACATTAGGAGTGCTGGTTGTTTTTTTTTGTCTATATATATATATATATATATATATATATATATATATATTGTGTATATATATATATATATATATATACAGTGCCTACAAGTAGTATTCAACCCCCTGCAGATTTAGCAGGTTTACACATTTGGAATTAACTTGGCATTGTGACATTTGGACTGTAGATCAGCCTGGAAGTGTGAAATGCACTGCAGCAAAAAAGAATGTTATTTCTTTGTTTATTTTTTTTTTAAATTGTGAAAAGTCTTTTCAGAGGGTCATTTATTATTCAACCCCTCAACCCACCAGAATTCTGTTTGGTTCCCCTAAAGTATTAAGAAGTAGTTCAGGCACAAAGAACAATGAGCTTCACATGTTTGGATTAATTATCTCTTTTTCCAGCCTTTTCTGACTATTTAAGACCCTCCCCAAACTTGTGAACAGCACTCAAACATGGTCAACATGGGAAAGACAAAGGAGCATTCCAAGGCCATCAGAGACAAGATCGTGGAGGGTCACAAGGCTGGCAAGGGGTACAAAACCCTTTCCAAGGAGTTGGGCCTACCTGTCTCCACTGTTGGGAGCATCATCCGGAAGTGGAAGGCTTATGGAACTACTGTTAGCATTCCACGGCCTGGACAGCCTTTGAAAGTTTCCTCCCGTGCCGAGGCCAGGCTTGTCCGAAGAGTCAAGGCTAACCCAAGGACAACAAGGAAGGAGCTCCGGGAAGATCTCATGGCAGTGGGGACATTGGTTTCAGTCAATACCATAAGTAACGTACTCCACCGCAATGGTCTCCGTTCCAGACGAGCCCGTAAGGTACCTTTACTTTCAAAGCGTCATGTCAAGGCTCGTCTACAGTTTGCTCATGATCACTTGGAGGACTCTGAGACTGACTGGTTCAAGGTTCTCTGGTCTGATGAGACCAAGATCGAGATCTTTGGTGCCAACCACACACGTGACGTTTGGAGACTGGATGGCACTGCATACGACCCCAAGAATACCATTCCTACAGTCAAGCATGGTGGTGGCAGCATCATGCTGTGGGGCTGTTTCTCAGCCAAGGGGCCTGGCCATCTGGTCCGCATCCATGGGAAGATGGATAGCACGGCCTACCTGGAGATTTTGGCCAAGAACCTCCGCTCCTCCATCAAGGATCTTAAGATGGGTCGTCATTTCATCTTCCAACAAGACAACGACCCAAAGCACACAGCCAAGAAAACCAAGGCCTGGTTCAAGAGGCAAAAAATCAAGGTGTTGCAGTGGCCTAGTCAGTCTCCTGACCTTAACCCAATTGAAAACTTGTGGAAGGAGCTCAAGATTAAAGTCCACATGAGACACCCAAAGAACCTAGATAACTTGGAGAAGATCTGCATGGAGGAGTGGGCCAAGATAACTCCAGAGACCTGTGCCGGCCTGATCAGGTCTTATAAAAGACGATTATTAGCTGTAATTGCAAACAAAGGTTATTCCACAAAATATTAAACCTAGGGGTTGAATAATAATTGACCCACACTTTTATGTTTAAAATTTATAAAAATTTAACTGAGCAACAAAACTTTTTGGTTTGTAAGATTTATGCATCTGTTAATAAATCCTGCTCTTGTTTGAAGTTTGAAGGCTCTAACTTATTTGCATCTTATTAAACCTGCTAAATCTGCAGGGGGTTGAATACTACTTGTAGGCACTGTATATACTGTATATAATATTTAGATGTATTATTTATAACTCAGCTGTGTATAGAATATTTGGATATATTATTTATAACTCAACTGTGAATAAATATTAAATAACCCATCAATGCTGCATCTAACAAACAGCACTGCTACAGAATATCTGGCAAAGTCTTCTCAGCTGCGTAGGATAAATCTCAGCTCGTCTACATCTAAGATCATATTCATGGTGTGGACCACAATGTCTGGGCTGGCAGTGGGTGACCTGATACAAACACATATATGCCTATGAGGCTGCTGAGTTCTGGTCAGGAGACCCACTCCCAGTCTGGAAGCCATGGTCCATACTGTAAGTGTGACTTTGGACATGTCTGCACACTGTGCTGACAAACAGCTGCACTGTGTATCTACATCGTCTCAGCTCCTATGACATCTGAAAATGTGTAATATCCCAGCACTGCTATATTCGATAAGCATAGTGATCAATATCTGGCAAAGTCAGCTCTGCAATATAATGCAGATGAATAGGGTGGCATTGCAACCCGCAGAGTACTGTGACTGTGTGGTCCTAGCAATAACAGCTCTGCTACATTTATCATACACAGTCCGCTTTCATTTTACCAACTTAGCTCTTAGTAACCTAAGCTCCACTGTGTACATTGCTTCTGCTCCTTATAGCGTCAGGTCCTCTTCACAAATCACTGGCAAATGCCTGCAGATGACTTCTACCAAGGAAAGTCTGCGAAATGTTCCACTGCTCTGTGATACATCACTAATAATTCATGGGAAAGCCCTATTTTTTAATGTTTAGTTTAAGGCTACTTTCACACTAGCGTCGTGCACTGCACGTCGCTATGCGACGTTGCAGCGCACCGGCGCATAGTGTGGAAGCGCCGCACAACGGGGGCAGCGGATGCTGTTTTACATCGCATCCGCTGCCCCATAGTGATGTGCGGGGAGGCGGGGGCGGAGTTCCGGCCGCGCATACGCGGTCGGAAAAGACGCTATCGAAGCACAAAAAACGTTACATGCAACGTTTTTTTGTGCCGACGGTCCGATGCAACACGACGCAACCGTCGCACGACGGTTGCGACGTGTGGCAATGCGTCGCACTGCGTCGCTAATTCAAGTCTATGGAGAAAAAATGCATCCTGCAAGCAATTTTGCAGGATGCGTTTTTTCTACAGAACGACGCATAGCGACGTGCAGTGCACGACGCTAGTGTGTAAGAGGCCTAAGGAGGTGTGAAGATATGACAATTAAGTTAATTTAACTGAATGGTTAAAGAAGTCAAACATAGCTGGACATATGTGTATTGTTAACCCCTATCCAACATCGGCATAATAGTACGCAGATGTGCAAAGCCCTGCATCTCTCCCGCCACATGTCAGCTGTTTTGAACTACTGACATGTGCCGCTAACAGCCACGGGTGGACTCACGATCCACCCACGGCTGTTAAGTAGTTAAATGTCACTGTCAAACTCTGATAGCGGCATTTAACATGTGCTTCAGGCATGCACTCCGGAAATCTCGCCCATTGGCGCCGTGTCACATCGGGTTGCCGATGGGTTGGCATGACAACCAAACGACTCCAGTAGACCTCTATGGTTGTCGATGTCTTATTGCTATGGTGGTTGGCTCTCATAGCAAGTGAACAATTCTGCTGCATACAGGCGATCTGATCATCGCCTGTATGTAGCAGAGCCAGTCGGGATATGGCAGCTTGAAGCATGCCAAAGGTAAAAAAAAAGTTTTTAAAAATATAAAAAAATATACCGTATATTCTCGGCTTATACTCGAGTCATACCCAGGGGTCGGCAGGGGAGGGGGAGCGGGGGGCTCTCTAATTATACTCACCTGCTCCTGGCGTGGTCCCTGCAGGTCCGTAGTTTCCCGGCGCCCCAGCTTCTTCCTGTACTGAGCGGTCACATGGTACTGCTCATTACAGTAATGAATATGCGGCTCCACCTCCCGTAATGGTGGAGCCGCATATTCATTACTGTAATGAGCAGTAACGGTGACCGCTCAGTACAGGGAGAAGCTGCGGCACTGGGTAAGCAGGGACGGCACAGCGCCAGGAGCAGGTGAGTATAATGGGGAGGGGGAGCGCTACGCAATATTCACCTGCTTCCCGTTCCGGGCACCGCTCCGTCTTCAGCATCTTCTGCAGTGATGCTCAGGTCAGAGGGCGCGCACAAACCACATCACCGCACACACTGCCTGAACGTCAGTGCAGAAGACGTTGAAGATGGAGCGGCGCCAGAACGAAGTCAGGTGAATATTGAAAGTGCCGGGGGCCTGAGCAACGGAGAGGTGAGTATGTGATTTTTTTTTTTATCGCAGCAACAGTGTCTGTATGGAGCATCTTATGGGGCCATAATCAACATTTGTGCAGCATTATATTGGGCAAATGTGTCTATGGAGCATCTTATGGGGCCATTACTAAACTTTATGCAGGATTATATGGGGCATATTTTAATATGGAGCATCTTATGGGGCTATTATGAACTGTATGGAGCATTATATGGGGCTCCTGATTCAATATGGATATTCAAAAACACTTAACCTACTGATGTCTCAATTAATTTTACTTTTATTGGTATCTATTTTTACTTTTGACATTTACTGGTAGCTGCTGCATTTCCCACCCTAGGCTTATACTCGAGTCATTAAGTTTTCCCAATTTTTTGTGGCAAAATTAGGGGGGTCGGCTTATACTGGGGTCGGCTTATACGGTATATATAAAAGTTCAAATTACCCCCCTTTCGCTCCATTCAAAATAGAACAATAAAAAAAAAATCGAACATACACATATTTGGAATCACTGCGTTCAGAATCGCCCGATCTATCAATATAAAAAAATACTTAACCCGATCGCTTAAGGGCGTAATGATAAAAAAAATTTAAATATCAGAATTACATTTTTTGGTCACCACAACATTGCAATAAAATGCAATAACGGGCGATCAAAAGAATCTATCTGGAGATGCTATGGGATCGGAAAATGGAACAATTTTTTTTTTTAACAAAGTTTGGAATTTTTTTTCGCCACTTAGATAAAAAAGAACGTAGACATGTTTGTTGTCAGTGAACTCATAATAACCTGGAGAAACATAATGGCAGGTCAGTTCTAGCATTTAGTGAACATGGTAAAAGAAACCAAAAAACTGTGGGATTGCACTTTTTTGCAATTTCAGCATACTTGGATTTTTTTCCCATTTTCCAGGACACGATATGTTAAAATCAATGGTGTAGTTCAAAAGTACAACTTGTCCAGCAAAAAACAAGCCCTCACATGACCATATTGACTGAAAAGTATAAAAGTTATGGCTCTGGGAAGAAGGGGAGCAAAAAAACGAAAACACAAAAACGAAAATACCTCCGGGGGTTAAGGGGTTATAGGAGATCGCATATCTATCTATCTAGAGATTCAAAAAATGGAGGCAGCACACCATCCACGGCTGTGATGGGCTATTAAATGGAAACACCTCTATTTTTGACTGTCAATGGTGTGCTGCCTCCATTTTTTGAATCTCTATATAAGGCTTGGTACATGCCTGGGGGCTGTGCACCCCAATTGTGGTTTTCTGTGCTGCTCTTACTCTCTTGATTTTTTTAAATCTATCTATGGATCATTTTGGAAACAAGTCCTGTGGACTGATGAAGTAAAAATAGAACTCTTTGGCCACAATGATCAAAGGTATTTTGGAGAAAAAAAGGGCACAGAATTTCAGGAAAAGAATATCTCGCCAACCATTAAGGATGGGGGTGGATCAATCATGCTTTGGGGTTGTGTTGCAGCCAATGGTACAGGGAACATTTCGTGGGTAGATGGAAGAGTGGATTCAATGAAATTTCAATAAACTCTTGATACAAACATAACACCACCTGTAAAACAGCTGAAGTTGAAAACAGGATGGCTTCTACAAATGGATAATGATCCTAAACACAAATCAAAATCCACAATAGACGACCTCAAAAGGCGCAAGCTGAAGGTTTTACAATGGCCCGCACAGTCCCCTGATCTGAACATCATTGAAAATCTGTGGCTAGACCTCAAAATTGCAGAGGATGCAAGACGACCCAGGAATCTCACAGAACTGGAAGAATGGATGAAAATCCCTCAAATAAGAATTGAAAGACTCTTGGCTGGCTACAGAAAGGGGTGCTACTAGATACTGACCATTCAGGGTTCACAAACTTTTGCGTCAGCCATTTTTACTTTTTTAACTTTTAAAACGTTAAAGATGAAAATATATATACATTTTTTTGCCTAAAATACAAAGGAAATGTGTCATCTTTAGACCTTTTAGAGATCATTTAATCTTCAAATCTCTTAACTGTTCATAATAACAGTAATTTTGACAATGGTGCTCAAACTTATACATGCCACTCTATCTATCTATCTATCTATCTATCTATCTATCTATCTATCTATCTATCTATCTATCTATATCTATCTATCTATCACCTATCTATCTAATATCTATCTATTATCTACAGTATCTATTATCTATCTATCTATTATCTATCTAATATTTATCTAATTATCTATCTATATTATCTATCAATCTATCTATCTGTCTGTCTATCATCTATCTATCTATCTAATATTTATCTAATTATCTATTATCTATCTAATATTTATCTATCTAATCTATATGATATTTATCTATCTATTATCTATCTATCTATTATTTATTTATCAATCATGTATGTATCTATTATCTATCTATCTATCTATCTATCTATCTATCTATCTATCTATCTATCTATCTATCTATCTATCTATCTATCATGTATCTATCTATCTGTGGGTAGAAACAGATCTATTTTCATGTCAAGGCTCATATTTATTGGATGAGGGAGTACCGGGAGTGTCTCAGGTAATTAGGTGTGCGTGTGACAGATCCCCTGACCAAGGTGTATGTGGAATCATTTAATTTTAATAAGCCTGTATCTAAGTACCATGTATTGAAGACGGCTATGCAATCCTCTGCTGGAATGCAGTGTGTTAATCACACTTTGATGAAACCTGCTGTGCTGTGTAACCTTTCAAATATCGAGACCAATGTTACACATTTAGCAACTAAGTCTGAAATTAGATTTCCGGAGCTGTGTGTGATCTAGATTCAAAGTGAGACATTTGCCGTGTGCTTCAGGGAGGTTGGTTTTGAACATTGCGAATACTCCGGCTATATCTGCGCCTTAATGCTGCGCTATTTGAAGTTTTACTCTCTTTGGGTGATGATTAGCAGTTTCCGCCCAAGAGGGAGGTGTGGACGCAGCAAGGTATTCCTTTCAACCATCAACAGCAAAACCAAGAACAAGTATCTGAGTCAAGGGCAATGGGAAGGAAGGTGGTAGACAGGGAATATCAGATTGTGGTGGACTAGATGGAAGGGCTAAAAATAAAGATTAGCAGAAAGATGCTTCATTGGGTTATTGGGAGGGTAGAACATATATATAAATATAAGAAAGCAAAAGCCATACATATATAACTAATAATCTAACATAAAGGTGAAGCAGGGATACATGGTAACTGGATAAAGATAACACAGGTCAAATTGTGCCTAGAACTCTGCCGATCTTACACAGTGCAATTGATTGCCGTGAAAAATCCCATCTACTGCACGGAGTAGGGTGGAATGTTTTCTATAATAATAATAATAATCATCTTTATTTTTATATAGCGCTAACATATTCCGCAGCGCTTTACAGTTTGCACACATTATCATCGCTGTCCCCATTAAGGCTCACAATCTAAATTCCCTATCAGTATGTCTTTGGAATGTGGGAGGAAACTGGAGAACCCGGAGGAAACCCACGCAAACATGGAGAGAACATACAAACTCTTTGCATACGTTGTCCTTGGTGGGGTTTGAACCCAGGACTCCAGCGCTGCAAGGCTGCGGTGCTAACCACTGTGCCACCATGCTGCCCGGTGTATACTCAAATGTTTGCCAAAAGAAACCCCTCCATTTTAATGGTAATTTACATATTAAATTGATCGTAAGCTCTGTGTTCGAATATTGTAATTTTGATATACAAGTACCAAGTAACCATGGTGCCCCCAGAGCAGACCTTGTAATAGGATCCCACTCCACCATGGCGACCTTCACTAGAGAGAGTTCAGCTTCTGATTATTTGTGATACAGAGAAGTCACTGTGCAGGCATCATGCACACAGTGATGCTTTAATAGAGACATAATGCACACAGTGATGTCAGATGTCAGAGGCCAGGCATAATGCACACAGTGATGTTATAGAACAGGCATAATGCACACAGTGAGTCATAAAACAGGCATAATGCACACAGTGATGTTATAATAGAGACATAATGCACACAGTGATGTCATAGAACAGGCATAATGCACACAGTGATGTCATAAAACAGACATAATGCACACATTGATGTTATAATAGAGACATAATGCACACAGTGATGTCATAGAACAGGCATAATGAACATAGTAGTGTTATAATAGAGACATAATACCCACAGTAATGTCATAGAACAGGCGTAATGCACACAGTGATGTCATAAAACAGGCATAATGCACACAGTGATGTTATAATAGAGACATAATGCACACAGTGATGTCATAGAACAGGCATAATGCACACAGTGATGTCATAGAACAGGCATAATGCACACAATGGTGTCACAGTACAGGCATAATGCACACAGTGATATTATAATAGAGACATAATGCACACAGTGATGTAATAGAACAGGCATAGTGCACACTGTGATGTCATAGAACAGGCATAATGCACACAGTGATATCATGGCATAATGCACACAGTGATGTCATAGAACAGGCGTAATACACACAGTGATGTCACAGTACAGGCATTATTTATACAGTGATGCCACAGTATAGCCATAATGCACAAAGAGATGTCATAGTACAGGCATAATGCATGCAGCAATGTCATATTGCAGGTACAATGCACACAGTGATGTCACAATACAACCATAATTTATACAGCGATGACACATAGGCACATTGCACACAGAGAAGTCATATTACAGCCATATTTCAAATAGTAATGTCACAGTACAGGCATCATGTATAGAGTGATGTCACAGTACAGGTATAATTCACACAGCAATGTCACAGTACAGGCATCATTTATACAGTGATGACACATAACAGTCATAAAGCACACAGAGATGTCACAGTACAGGCATCATTTATACAGTAATGTCACAGTGCAGGCATAATTCACACAGCAATGTCATATTACAGCCATAATTCACACAGTGATGTCACAGTACAGGCATCATTTATACAGTGATGACACAATGCAGGCATAATTTACACAGCGATGTCAGAGTACAGGCATCATTTATACAGTAATGTCACAGTGCAGGCATAATTCACTACAGTAAAACTTAGGATCAGGTCATATTCCATTATCCATAACCACTTTCATTGTTCATAGCCATTACTAACTGCACCTTATACCTCCTATAAAATGGGCCCTTAGTAGCTGAGCCCAATAGCAGCTGCTGTAATTCCTTCCTAAATAGTTGCCTGCATATATCACACTGTGATGGTCTTTGGTAAAGAAGGGGGGCCTCAAACTGTCCCTGGAGTATTCCTGCCCCAGAGGTACTCTTGAAGGTAGAGATGCCTGAGGCTCCTGTTAATCCCTGATCTGTCCTCTACCCCGCCCGATGAAGCATGGGACAGAAATATAACTTAAACAAGACACAAAGACAAAACAGGGAAAATAGAAAGGAACAAACATACAAACATTCACCAAAGATAGAGAAGTTTATAGAGGATAGGAATGTACCAACCAAATGGGAATAGGACAGTGAGGAAAGCATACACCCCAAAACAGCACACAACAATCTCCAGTAGCAACAATGATCTACAATTCAGCACAGGGTCTCCAAGGAGCTAGGAAGCCAAGCTGTGACACACAGGTTAATGGAAGATCTGCGATTCACAATACGTAGTGATCTTCTAACCCTAGATCTCCCAGGAGGACGTGACACACTTGTGACAGCATGGTAATACTGTATTTCTAAAACTTTACTTTTTTTAATCTCATTATACAGTAATTTTAGTCATGTTGCATAAGTAAACTTTTACACACCTACACTTGTAGGTTAATTGGCCTCAGGACATATACACTGCTCAAAAAATAAAGGAAACACTTAAACAACAGAATATACCGGTAACTCCAAGTAACTCCAATCTTCTGTGAAATCAAACTGTCCACTTAGGAAGCAACACTGTTTGACAATCAATTTCACATGCTGTTGTGCAAATGGAATAGACAACTGTTGTGATCTGGTGGTAGGATCTCAGAACTGACCAGACACATATGACCAGTATATAGGACAAGTTCTGGGGATGTGGAAGCTATACTGACCGCAATCCTGATCCTATCCACACACACTAAAGGCAGCCGTGGAGCGTTCCTAAAAACCTAGACGCCTCTTCACAGCCTGAGAAACTGACACCCCTAGAGAGAAAGCAAAGACCTCACTTGCCTCAGAGAAATAACCCCAAAGTTTTAGAAAGCCCCCCACAAATAATAACGGTGAGTTAAGGGGAAAATACAAACGTAGAAATGAAAACAGGTTTAGCAAATGAGGCCCGCTAGCTCTAGATAGGAAGAAAATAGATAGGAGTCTGTGCGGTCAGTACAAAAACTATCAAAAATAAGCCACGCAGAGAATGCAAGAACCCCGACACCGACTAACGATGTGGGGGGCGCACTCTGCACCCCAGAACTAACCAGCAAGCGAAAGATCACATAAAAGCAAGCTGGACTGAACTCATCATATACTGAGAAACGTTTTCAAGGACATAATGAGCAAAATGAACAAGCAAACTTAGCTTCTCCAGCAGGAGACTGGTCACAAGGAATATTCAGGAGAGCTGAGAATCAGGACTGAATACACCGACAGCAGGCAACATGTGAAAGTCCAGGTGAATTAAATAGGCCCAGAATAGCAGGAAATGAAGCAGCTGATCCCAGCCAAGACCAGCCATATCGCTAAAGGCCACCAGAGGGAGCCCAAGAACAAACTCACACAGTACCACTCATGACCACAGGAGGGAGCCCGAGAACGGAATTCACAACAGACAACACATGGAAATCATTGGCAATTATCAAGACACACTCAATAAAGGAGTGGTTCTGCAGGTGGGGACCACAGACCACATCTCAGTACCAATGCTTTCTGGCTGATGTTTTGGTCACTTTTGAATGTTGGTTGTGCTTTCACACTCGTGGTAGCATGAGACGGACTCTACAACCCACACAAGTGGCTCAGGTAGTTCAGCTCATCCAGGATGGCACATAAATGCGAGCTGTGGCAAGAAGGTTTGCTGTGTCTGTCAGCATAGTGTCCAGAGGCTGGAGGCGCTACCAGGAGACAGGCCAGCACACCAGGAGACGTGGAGGGGGCCGTAGGAGAGCAACAACCCAGCAGCAGGACCACTACCTCAGCCTTTGTGGAAGGAGGAACAGGAGGAGCACTGCCAGAGCCCTGCAAAATGACCTCCAGCAGGCCACAAATGTGCACGTGTCTGCACAAACTGTTAGAAACCGACTCCATGAGGATGGTCTGAGTGCCCGGCGTCCACAGATGAGGGTTCAGCTCACAGCCCAACACCGTGCAGGACGCTTGGCATTTGTCACAGAACACCAGGATTGGCAAATTCGCCACTGGCGCCCTGTATTCTTCACAGATGAAAGCAGGTTCACACTGAGCACGTGTGACAGATGTGACAGAGTCTGGAGACACCGTGGAGATCGATCTGCTGCATGAAACATCCTTCAGCATGACCAGTTTGGCAGCGGGTCAGTAATGGTGTGTGGTGGCATTCCCTGACTGTAATGAGCGCTCCCACGTGACCGCTCACACAGGAGAAGCTGCCAGCGCGGATAGGACACAGGAGACATCGCGGGAGCTAGGTGAGTATATTCTGCGGCAAGGGGCCAGGCGGCGCACTGGGGGGGGGGGACGCGGGGGCACATGCAAACTTTATTTTTCACCCCCCCCCAAAAAAAAAAAAAAAAGATCTTTCATCTCTTCTCTCCGGTGGGGGAGAAGAGAGGAATTCTGCCTTCAG
Organism: Ranitomeya variabilis; assembly: GCF_051348905.1. Lineage (NCBI taxonomy): Eukaryota > Metazoa > Chordata > Amphibia > Anura > Dendrobatidae > Ranitomeya > Ranitomeya variabilis. The sequence continues at coordinate 195,174,172 of NC_135238.1, forward strand.
CACCACATGCGGGGGGGACAGCGCTTAGTGTAGCGCTGTCTCTCCTGCACGGTCCGTGTGGTCCTCAGGGGGCACACGGATGCCGCACGTATGTGCCACTTGAGCACACGGACATACGGACAAGGATATCTCCGGTACCGGTTTTTCCCGGTACCGGAAATATCAGGACGTGTGAAAGAGCCCTAAACTATAGAATTAAAAATTCCCCATCATTATAAAGAACAGAGAGGGTTTTTTTAAGTGAATCTGTCACCGCCTTCCTAATCTGAGAACAGATAGGGGCAGAGATCCTGATTCCAGCGATGTGTCACTTACTAAACTGCTTAGTGTGATTTTTATAATAAAAAATATTTTAATGAAAAGGATATTATAACTACTTCTTGGCCTGGTGCACAGTGTACACAGAACGCAGTCAATCAGTGGTGTGAGGGTGGAGTTATACCGATTACCGAGCTCAGGATTCCGAAAACCGCTGCAAACTGTGATTTTATCAAAACTGCACCAAGCAGACCAGCAAGTGTCACATCATTGGAATCAGGGTCTCTGTCCCTACATCATGCCCCTCCTAATTGGGATAGCAAAAACCTGGTAACAGTTTTCAATTAACAAGAGGTAAATTGCAAAGCTCTTCGAACCATTTATGATGATGAGAAAAACCCTTCAAAAAATGTGAACAAAAGGATTTTCTTTTCCATATATGCCAGATACAAAGGGTCAAAACCAGTTTTACTCCAAGGTCAATCTGTTGTCCCATTGCTCTCCAGTGCCAAACAACTTCCAGCATCTCAGACCATTAGAATATAGCACTAGGAGAAAACAGGGGGCTATCAGGGGCTCTTCATTTACCTCCAACTTCGGCATTGATAATGTTAAATCAGTGGCACATGTCCATTTTGTTAATAGAGGTTGTGTATTATAACCAGTCACTGCATCACAGGGTGAAACAGATTTGCCTGTTTTCACAAGAAAGACGTATATGTTAATTTGTGGCTAAAATTAAAATGTCTTTCTATAGCAGCTAATGTTGGCCATTAGTGGATGAAGCGCAGGTTGTAATGAGCGCAGAATGCTGTAATTCCTGAATTGTTTCATCATTACAAAGTGACTTTGTGGGCAGCAGCGCTCCGCGGCTTGTGTACTGCTTGCGGTTTGGTCAATCACTTTAGATGTACAGTAGATCAAACAGATGTAGATATATTTAGAATAATGTTCCTCCTTGATGAGCTTCTTACATAAAGTTTGCAATTAATCTCGTCTGTGAATTTTTTATTTTTTTACTTCCTAAATTAGCATCATGCCTTATTCTCCCTAATTCACTTCTCCAAGTGTTACCATTTAGTAATTTATGAACATTGCTCTATACCAGTCACAGACCTAGCCCAATTATTGGATATACTTAGCAGAAGTTATAAGTGAATGCAGCGCCCCAGAGTCCTGGTCATTGCAGTAATGTCATTCTTCCACCAGGGGGAGTGATGTTACGTCTGAAGGCAATGAAGGAGATCTCTTTACCAGGTATCACAAACCACACAACACACTTCACACTCCAGCCCACCAGGGGGAGCTAAGCTCCTATCTATTAGGGCACTCCTCACATTTAGGTAAAACTAGTGGTTTGGATAGGAAGTTAGGCAGAAGCTGACTGGGCTTCACCCAGGCAGCACCCTGTCAGGCAGACAGAGGAGAAGGAGGAACATCAGAGCTGCAGACAGAGTGGGTCCCTGACAGGGGTGGGATCCTGTCAGAGGCCATGTCAGAAGGCCACAGAGCTGCGCCTGCCCCACATGCGGCAGCATCCTAAGAAAGAGACATTAGAAGAGAATTGTATTTCGGAGGGTGAGAAAAGAAGTCATAGCAAAAGGAGAGGAAACCAGAGAGTTCTGCCCTGCAAAAGGCTGCCTCCTTTCTGAGGCGCAGGACCCGGTAGCCGGAACACCGAGGGGGGTCAACGTTTCCAAGCTAGGCTCCAAAGACTGGCAGGACAGCTAGTTCCATATTAGTTGCCCGACCTTATACCCAGGAGTCTCGGTGGCAACTTGTGGGGGCCGGGGCGTGATAGAGTCCCTGTAAAAAGCCTCAGGCCACCGGTCATACGGGTTTGTCCTATCCATTCCATCTGGGGACAGAGAGAAAGAGAAATAACATCTACAACACCAACATCAGTTGTGAGGACCTTACCGAGAAGCTCAGCAGGGAGGTACTACAACACCCAGCTGCTAGATGAAGGCTACTGATTTCCACCTGGATAAGGGGACTCTGGATTTGCCATCAGACCGGCCGGACTCTGCCTGCCCTGTGGTCCGTACCCTGGACTGTGGATGCTGAAGCCTTCAGTAAAGGTAAAGAGACTGCAACCTTGTGTCCTCGTTATTCCTCGCACATCATCCACCATTCACCATCTACACTCTGGGAAGCCCTGGGTATACACTTCACCTGTAGGAATGTGTACCATATAGCTCCCATAACACCACTCCAGCGGACCCCCAAGCAGCGTCTGTCACCCTGACCGAATACCACAGGTGGCGTCACGAACATTATCCCTTTAAAGACCTTTCGCCCATTTACAATGGACGTCCCTAGGGCCACGGACCAGGTCAGCCACCGTGACATCCCCACCGAGAACCGAAGGACCTGGTACCGAGTACCCCACGGCCCTACTGGGGGGTGCTCCATGAACATATTGGAGGACTGATAGATAAAGTGTTGATGGTGAGGAGTTTAAAAAAAACTTTAGAACAGTTGTAGATTATAGTAAATATATTAGGTCACAGTTTACTAGGCCCTGCCAATTTTTAGCAAAATGAAAATAATGGGGGAAAATTGGAAAAGATGCAAGATTTTTTCCAAAATGTAGGTTGAGCTAATAGTTATGATTGTGCTACGCAGGAAATCTGCTACATAGACATTAAAGGAGTTATCCACTACTTGGATAACCCCTTCTCAATCCTCATGTTTACTAACAAAGACGTATACTATAGAGCCAAGGAAAATATTCAAATGTGTAACATGTAATCCCTTTAAAAGTGAAAACTTTAATGAAAAAATATTTTTGTTTAAAAATACCCTCCCAGTGCAAACAATTAACAAATATAGTATAAGTCTTACAACAATAACCTGGCAATGCCCTATACTTGCCTGCTGTCCCTTCCTGGCGGGGGAGGTTGGCACCCTATTAGATACGATTATTTAGCGCCCCCAGTCCGCGACGGCTGTCCCTGACTAGCCCTGATAAATACTATTTTGCTATAGGTGGGAAAACAATAAGCAATATAAAGAAATGAAGCGATAGTACTTATTAATTAAGAGAAGCAGGTTATTGTGAAAGTTGACACCCTCATATAACAAATACAGAGTACTAGTCTCTCAGAGGTAGTTTGGAGTGATAAACATATCCTGTGAGACCCATACATACTGGATATATATTGTGGTCTCTTCACAGCTCAACAGGACCTGTATACCGAGTCAGAGGGGTCATACAACTGATCAAACAGCCTGGTTCAACCAAAATCAACTGTCCACCATAGTTCACATAGCAGCACATAGATATACAGTTAGTGGACATCGATGAATGATTGAAAAAAAAACATAGCTGGGTGTTATCCCAAACTTAGCTTCCAGCCTCAACGCGTTTCCCCGTCCATCCATGCGGTTCATCAGGGGGCATGATACGGAACCAGCTACTCCATAGATGCGAGGTGTCACGATGAAAAGACAGACCTGTCTAGACTTATGTGGGGCTGGTTTAAATAACCCAAGGTGGAGTCAGAGGACCAATCACGGTCACCCATTAAAACTGCACCCCTTTTCCCGGAGTGCACCAGGTGTTTTCTTAATGCAGTCTCTTCTAATCTAATCTGCTGTATATGTCCATAAACCAAAACCTATTCCCAAACGACGCTGTTATATAAATAAACTACATACATATTCTAGAATACCTGATGCGTTAGAACCGGGCGACCATCTAGTTTCTTTATTATAGTGCTTTGGAACAAAGCACTATACTGTTATTCCACCGTGGTAAACTTCTTCTTATTCTTATTATTCAGTCCGCACGTAATGCGGCCCGAACCGCTAAACTCACAGACTCCAGTGAGGTGTCATTTCGAAGCCAGCGTCCCCAAGAGGTGTGCTAAGTATTTTTCGTGCCGATCGGATTTGTAGTTTTTGCGCAATTTGTGTTTGAAAAAAGTCTTTCAATGCGTTTCAATGGAGAAATTTTCCTATACGTTTATAATGGGCTGGTTTCTGAGGCAATTTCTAAAAATAACTGCCACCTGGCTGATTAGCTCATTGATATGCGCAGTCAGACACAGTTACTATGCCAACGCCTATGAAGTCTACATCAGCTCACCAGGTCACAAGTTTTGTCAGATAATATCAGCTCTTAAAGTGACAGTACAGCACAATTACAAAGCACTATCTGTAGTCTTATGATTATTAGACTGTGGCCCGATTCTAACTCATCGGGTATTCTAGAATATGCATGTCCACGTAGTATATTGCACAGCCACACAGTACAAAGCGCAGAGCCACGCAGTACACAGCGCAGAGCCACGCAGTACACAGCGCAGAGCCGCGCAGTACACAGCGCAGAGCCGCGCAGTATAAAGCGCAGAGCCGCGCAGTATAAAGCGCAGAGCCGTGCAGTATAAAGCGCAGAGCCGTGCAGTACACAGCGCAGAGCCGCGCAGTACACAGCGCAGAGCCATGCAGTACACAGCGCAGAGCCGTGCAGTATAAAGCGCAGAGCCGTGCAGTACACAGCGCAGAGCCGTGCAGTACACAGCGCAGAGCCGTGCAGTATAAAGCGCAGAGCCGTGCAGTACACAGCGCAGAGCCGCGCAGTACACAGCGCAGAGCCGCGCAGTATAAAGCGCAGAGCCGCGCAGTACACAGCGCAGAGCCGCGCAGTACACAGTGCAGAGCCGCGCAGTACACAGCGCAGAGCCGCGCAGTACACAGCGCAGAGCCATGCAGTACACAGCGCAAAGCCGCGCACTATAAAGCGCAGAGCCGCGCAGTACACAGCGCAGAGCCGCGCAGTACACAACGCAGAGCCGCGCAGTACACAGCGCAGAGCCGCGCAGTATAAAGCGGAGAGCCGCGTAGTACACAGCGCAGAGCCGCGCAGTACACAGCACAGAGCCGCGCAGTACACAGCGCAGAGCCACGCAGTACACAGCGCAGAGCCGAGCAGTACACAGCGCAGAGCCGCGCAGTACACAGCGCAGAGCCGCGCAGTACACAGCACAGAGCCGCGTAGTACACAGCGCAGAGCCGAGCAGTACACAGCGCAGAGCCGCGCAGTACACAGCGCAGAGCCGCGCAGTACACAGCACAGAGCCGCGTAGTACACAGCGCAGAGCCGAGCAGTACACAGCGCAGAACCGCGCAGTACACAGCGCAGAGCCACGCAGTACACAGCGCAGAGCCGCGCAGTACACAGCGCAGAGCCGCGCAGTATAAAGCGGAGAGCCGCGCAGTACACAGTGCAGAGCCGCGCAGTACACAGCACAGAGCCGCGCAGTACACAGCGCAGAGCCGCGCAGTACACAGCGAAGAGCCGCGCAGTACACAGCGCAGAGCCGAGCAGTACACAGCGCAGAGCCGCGCAGTACACAGCGCAGAGCCGCGCAGTACACAGCGCAGAGCCGCGCAGTACACAGCGGAGAGCCGCGCAGTACAGAGCGCAGAGCCGCGCAGTATAAAGCGCAGAGCCGCGCAGTACACAGCGCAGAGCCGCGCAGTACACAGCGCAGAGCCGCGCAGTACACAGTGCAGAGCCGCGCAGTACACAGCACAGAGCCGCGCAGTACACAGCGCAGAGCCACCCAGTATACAGCGCAGAGCCGCGCAGTATACAGCGCAGAGCCGCGCAGTACACAGCGTAGAGCCACGCAGTATGCAGCGCAGAGCCGCGCAGTATACAGCGCAGAGCCGCGTAGTATACTGTGCAGAGCCCCGCAGTAAACAGCGCAGAGCCGCGCAGTACACAGCGTAGAGCCACGCAGTATGCAGCGCAGAGCCGCGCAGTATACAGTGCAGAGCCCCGCAGTATACAGCGCAGAGCCGCGCAGTACAAAGCGCAGAGCCGCGCAGTATACAGCGCAGAGCCGCGCAGTATACAGCGCAGAACGCGCAGTACACAGTGCAGAGCCGCGCAGTACACAGCGCAGAGCCGTGCAGTACACAGCGCAGAGCCGCGCAGTACACAGCGCAGAGCCACGCAGTATACAGCGCAGAGCCGCGTAGTATACAGCGCAGAGCCGCGTAGTATACAGCGCAGAGCCGCGTAGTATACAGCGCAGAGCCACGCAGTATACAGCGCAGAGCCACGCAGTATACAGCACAGAGCCACGTAGTTATACTGCCCAGTCACGTAGTATATTGTCCAGTCACATAGTATACTGCATATCCCTGTTAAAAAAAAAAAAGAATTAAAATAAAAAAGTTACATACTCACCTCCTGGAGCGGCCGGTATCTGATGGTTGTTGCACCTCCTAGAGCGGCCGGTACACGATGCTTGTTGCACCTGGAGTGGCCGGTACCCGATGCTTGTTGCGCGCTCCGGTCCCAAGAGTGCATTGCGGTCTCACGAGATGATGACGTAGCGGTGTTGTGAGACAGAAAGACGGAAGTGCCCTTAGACAATTATATAGTAGATTACCCCGCTCACCAAATCGGACCCCGAGGGGCCCGGCTCACCAAATCAGACCCAGAGTGACCCCGCCCCCTAAATCAGTCCCAGAGTGACCCCGCCCACCAAATCGGACCCAGAGTGGCTCCGCCCACCAAATCGGACCCAGAGTGACCCCTTCCACCAAATCAGACCCAGAGTGACCCCTTCCACCAAATCGGACCCAGAGTGACCCCTTCCACCAAATCAGGCCCAGAGTGACCCCGCCCACCAAATCGGACCCAGAGTGACCCCACCCACCAAATCGGACCCTGAGGTGCCCAGCCCACCAAATCAGACCCTGAGGTGCCCAGCCCACCAAATCGGACCGAGTGACCCCACCCACCAAATTGGTCCCTAAGGTGCCCCGCCCACCAAATCGGACCCAGAGTGGCTCCGCCCACCGAATCGGACCCAGAGTGGCCGCGCCCACAGAATCGGACCAAAAGTGACCCCGCCCACCGAATCGGACCTAGATTTACCCCGCCCACAAAATCAGACCCAGATTGACCCAACCCACCAAATCGGACCGCCTGAGGGGCACCCAAGTGTCAAAGTCTTGCAGGGGCAGCCCGGGCACCATTCCAAAGCACTATCTGTAGTTCCTTCAGGAAATACCCATCTAGTATTGCTTATTGTTTTCCCATCTATAGCAAAATAGAATTTATCAGGGCTAGTCGGGGACAGCCGTCACGGAATGGGGGCACCAAATAATCGTATCTAATAGGGTGCCAACCTTCCCTGCCAGGAAGGGACAGCAGCCAAGTATAGGGAATTGCTAGGTTATTGTTGTAAGACTTATTATAGTGCTTTGGAACAAAGCACTATATTGTAATCCGATCGTGGATAACTTCTTCTTCTTATTATTATTCAGTCCGCACGTAATGTGGCCCGAACCGCTAAACTCACAGACTCCAGTGAGGTGTCATTTCGAAGCCAGCGTTCCGGAGAGGTGTGCTAAGTATTTTTCGTGTCGATCGGATTTGTAGTTTTGGCGCAACTTGCGTTTGAAAAAAGTGTCTCAATGCGTTTCAATAGGGAAATATTCCTATACGTTTATAATGGGCCTGATTTCTGAGGCAATTTCTAAAAATAACTGCCAAATGCCACCTGGCTGATTAGCTCATTGATATGCGCAGTCAGACACAGTTACTATGCCAACGCCTATGAACTCTACATCAGCCCACCAGGTCACAAGTTTTGTCAGATAATATCAGCTCTTAAAGTGACAGTACAGCACAATTCCAAAGCACTATCTGTAGTCTTATTATTATTATTACTAGATGGTGGCCCAATTCTAACGCATCGGGTATTCTAGAATATGTATGTCCACGTAGTATATTGCACAGACCCGTAGTATACAGCGCAGAGCCGCGCAGTATACAGCGCAGAGCCGCGCAGTATACAGCGCAGAGCCGCGCAGTATACAGCGCAGAGCCGCGCAGTATACAGCGCAGAGCCGCGCTGTATACAGCGCAGAGCCGCGCAGAATACAGCGCAGAATACAGCCCAGAGCCGCGCAGTATACAGCGCAGAGCCGCGCATTATACAGAGCAGAGCAGCGCAGTATACAGCGCAGAGCCCCGCAGTATACAGCGCAGAGCCCCGCAGTATACAGCGCAGAGCCGCGCAGTATACAGCGCAGAGTGGCCCCGCCCACCAAATCGGCCCCAGAGGGGCCCCGAGCACCAAATCGGCCCCTGAGGGGCCGCGCCCACCAAATCGGCCCCTGAGGGGCCCCGCCCACCAAATCCGCCCCTGAGGGGCCCCACCCACCAAATTGGCCCCTGAGGGGCCCCGCCCACCAAATCGGCCCCTGAGGGGCCCCGCCCACCAAATCGGCCCCTGAGGGGCCCCGCCCACCAAATCGGACCCAGAGTGGCCTCGCCCACCAAATTGGCCCCTGAGGGGCTCCGCCCACCAAATCGGCCCCTGAGGGGCCCCGCCCACCAAATCGGCCCGAGGGGCCGTGCCCACCAAATCGGCACCCGAGGTTCCCCACCCACCAAATCAGCACCCGAGGTGCCCCACCCACCAAATCGGTCCTGAGGGGCATGCAAGTGTAAAACTCTTGCAGGGGCAGCCTGGGTACCATTCCAAAGCACTATCTGTAGTTCCTTCAGGAAATACCCATCTAGTACTATATTTGTTAATTGTTTGCACTGGGAGGGTATTTTTAAACAAAAATATTTTTTCATTAAAGGTTTGACTTTTAAAGGGATTACATGTTACTCAATCCTCATGTTTCCGTTTGTAAAGTAATAACACTTATTCTCAGCTCTGGCCTCTCCCGGAGATTGCATAACATTGTTGTGTCACACAATCCCTGCAGCCAATCAGTGCTGGCTTTACTCTCCCTGCTTTCAGACAAATCACATACATCTGGAGGAAGTCAGAGCTGCTGCTGCTGCTCTCTCACTTTTCCTGGATGTATGTGATCTGTCCAAAGGCGGGGAGAATGAAGCGGCTGATTGTCCTCAGGGATCGCTTGACATAATGTTACGCAATCTCCGCTGCTGCTAATTGTCCTCAGGGACCGCTTGACATAACAATGTTACGTGACCTCCGGGAGAGGCAATGCCTACACAGGTGAAACAGCACCAGAAGTGAGTATAAGTATTATTATTTTACAAGGAGGAAACAGGATTGAGAAGGGATTGTACACTACTCGGACAACTCCTTCTCAATCTTCATGTTTGCCCCCTTGTAAAATAAAAACACTTATACTTTAATAGACTTACTAAATATAATCAGGATTGCCGATGTATTGAGCCTTTCGACTTAAACCAAGAGAAAAAATAGATGAGATGTCTGTCAGCTGAAAGAGTCCACATCTATCTCATGTACATGGTCAGCCTAGGATTCACCTGCAAGAGATTATACATCATATAATTGCATTCACACTGTCCAAGGTTGGGAACATTGCTCTTATGTGTGTCTGTATAGGCAGATATTGACAAGTATCAGTATAAAACTTCTAATATTCTTTTGCATAAAATTTTCATTGAAGTTTTTTGTCTAAGCACAGGTTTTGCATTAAATATCTCCAAATTTTAAAAATGTGTAAAACTTTCAGTTATGCTTTAAGTTATGCCTCTTTATTCTTTCACATCCACTTGGGTTAAATCCTAACACTACAGGATTTGATTAGATGCACCTGCCTAGCTTTTATCTATAACCAGGGACTGTGTTAACTAGGTGAGTCTGCTGGATGAAGCAAAGTCGAGTGTGCTACTGGTGAGTGACCAGCCATAATGTGAGCTATAGCTGGGAAAGAAACATGCCACGGTCTATCTCTGAATAGAGACAGCTAGGAAAGCTGAGCAGTCTGTGTGTTGAAGCTGCAGAGTACGTGTGGATGCTGCAACCTGTTCAAATGAACGGTGCTTGGAGATGAACACTTTTGTTTGGTGCTATAGCTCAGACTGAAGAGGATACCAAGACATGGTAGGACCTTACGTCTTCTGTATGTAAAGTTTCTTGCTGGAGAATATACTGTAACCTGCTTGGGTGAGCCCACACTGACATATGTACCCTGCTAAATTAACTGTTTAGTTGCTGTTATACCTTTTTGCCCAGAAAAGGCTGTTTTTGGTTTTGAATCCTTTGTAGTTTGATAAAAGCAATAAACCGGCACCTGTTTAGACCGAACAGCATTGCCTTTGCAAACGCTGCACTGTTTTTTGCAACTTTTAAGCATCGTAAATCGCAAATCCTTTGAAAACTCACAGATTATTCAAGTTGAAAACTCCACAAGAAACATTACTCCTGGTGGGACTGGAACAAGATGCTCAAAAAATTGTTACATTTGGTCAAAGTTGCATTTTATAAAACATTTGGATATGCAAAGTTGTTGAGAAAAAAATAAACAAAGACTTGAAGAAAGACAACTTAAAAATGGAACAAATTTTATAGAAAATAAGGTACGGATACTAGATCCGACATTAGAAAAAGCTGTTGTGAAACGCAGGTTGGATCATATACTCTTGTATCCCCTTTGTGTTTTGAGCAAATTGATCATTTATTGTGACTTGATTTATTGGACATTTACTTGGGGGTTTACATTTATGACTTTACATTATGCCTATTGTGGCCTATTGTTTAGTTTCTATTGGGGGAAAGCATTCACTTCTGTGTCTATGTTGAATTTGATTCTCACCTTTTTATGTCTATGTCTTTTCATATTTTGTATGACTTTTTAACATGAATTCAATAAAAGTAATATGATTGCCTAAATCTTGACATTCCCTTTTGTTGTTGTTTCTTGAGTAATGTTAAAAGGGTGGTCCACTATTCGGACAACCCCCTTTCAATCTCTGCATTGCTCCCTTGTAAAAATAATAACACTTACGCTCACCTCCAGTGTCGGCGCCGTTCCGTAGGTGTCTCCAAGGGATCTCATAATATTGTTATGTCACATGATCTTCACACTCCCCTCATTCAGATGCATCGCATATATCCAGAGGAACTGAGAGATGCTTTAATGGTTTACGTAATAATAGTGTATAACAAAGGGCTGTATTTTTTAAACTACAGGCATCTACAGTATAATACACAAATGTGGAGATAAGTTGATTTTGAGAATTTATCTAGATGGAGGATGGTATTGAAGGTTTTTTTGTTCATTGAGGTCTCAGACTCAGCTTCTGTATCATGGCAAACACCTTAAGAAATCAGTTTATGGTGTTTACAGCAAATCATCTCGACAAATAGCTCCCAGAAATATCACCAAACTGCTGCCGACAGATGATTGGTGTGAAATGACCACATTTTAAAATGTAATATGATAAAGAGCTGTGTCATCACGTTTTATGATAGTCTAGCTTATGACATAGAATCTATAAAGGATCATCATAACACGGATCTGCAGAAATGCTGAACCCAGGGAATTGGATCACTTATCATCTTCTTCACTTCCTTTTTGTCTGTAACACATTATTTCTGACTTAAACTAATAACTGAAGCACGCACCATCCATTAGTGCTCACAAAAGCGCCACTCTTGTCCATGGGCAATGTCCTGTATTTCCTCTTAGCCCCGTTAACTTGAACGGGGTTAACATTAATATGTATACAGCAATAATCTTGATATCTATCAATTTTCAACCTATCAAATCCAATACAGCAACATTGTGATAGTTCAGTTAAAATATAATTTTTAATGTAAACACTAAAATAAAGACAACAGCAACAAAAATATAGAAAAGAGAGTTTAGGTGAAAGCTACAGTGCTATAGATCTCACCTACTAAAGATTCCCCCTCCGTTGAGTTGGGATATTATTATTTATTATTACAGCGCCATTTATTCCATGGTGCTTTACATATGAAATAGGGTATACAAAATAAAACTGGGTACAGTAATCTTAAACAATTAAAGACCCGACTGGTACAGGAGGTGAGAGGACCCTGCCCACGAGGGCTCACAATCTACAAGATATAAACCATTGGACAATGTAGGTACCTACAAGACGATAGGAATTGTGCTATCCGCAAGGGGTAGCAAGTATGTGGGCACTAAGGTAAACACTAGTAGGCATTCATCCCCCAAAAGTAACCCCTCCATTGAGTCAAAATACAAGTATTGACCTTGGTTCCCACGTACTTGTTACCCCTTGCGGATAGCACAATTCCTATCGTCTTGTAGGCACCTACATGGTCTAATGGTTGATATCTCAACTCAAGGGAGTGGGAATTTTTAGTAGGTGAGGTCTATAACACTGTAGCTTTCACCTAAACTCTCTTTTCGAGACTTGTGTTTGTTTTGTCTTTATTTAAATTTATATATTAAAAGTTATGCTTTAACTGAACTCTTACAATATTGATGTGTTGTGAATTTGAATGGTGAGAATCGATAGATGTCAAGAATATTGCTGTATACACTTTATTATTGTGACAATATGGCCGTTTTTTTGTCTGTCCGACTTAATTCGGACCTATGGTTAATGGAGGAAGAGGATTTTTTTCAGATCATGATTTTGTTCAAAAACGTATAATGAGCTTTTAAAGAATTGACACAAACCTATAAAGATTAGATAACATTGCGGTGGGAGGTACAGAATTTAGACAATTATATAAAGGCCGGGATTGTTCCTTGTGGCCTCAGAATTACACTGACCCATTAATAAGGTATAGGAATCCAGACTTTATTTTAAAAAAATGGGAGAAAGGGGAATCTATTAGTTTCCTTAAATGTATGCAGTTGTTTCTAGAACAAGAGAGACAGACGTGATCTCCATTGAATGACAAACCTAAAGAGCAAATAGAGGTGAAAAAAAAAGTTGTCCTCTAAATCTGATTTTTCAACTAGAGACGTAAAGTTACAAAACACCTTGCAGCGCTTTTTCACTTGAAAGAGAGAAAGCATAAACAATTTACAAGAGATTTACAGGACTTTAAAGACAACAAAGCCTATATATATATATATATATATATATATATATATATATATATATATATACGGATTTTTCCTCCACGTACACAGAAATATCCGATTCTGAAAATAAGAACAATAGCCAAAGGGGGAGAAATAAAGTTACATAGGCTGAAAAAAAGACCTAGATCCATAAAGTTCAATCTTTCTCTACCAATTATACATTTTCTCACTGAATTAACTATAACTTATAATGTTATGTGTCATTTTTTTCTGTGAGTTTCCCCTGTGATGAAACCCGCAACCATAACATTGCAGGCAGGAAGGAGCTTAAGCTTCTGCGCCACTAGCTCTGAGGAAACAGAGGTAGGGGAAGATCACGCAGTAACTGTAGGTCAACTGATTGCCAAACAAATCCGCAAGATGCACATTTTTTAGATCACGAATACACTCTCAGAAATCGCATAAACCCAATGAAAAAGTACAACTGGCGTCATACACACATTATCAATTTATCTCAGAAGTTCTTAACCAATAACCAACAAACAGGCTCTCCATGCATGTGTTGTGCCTGTCACACAGCCACAACAAATTCAGCTGCGGCTCGGAGCAGCTGATCATCGGGAGCGATCCAATTAGCCGGGTACCCGATGCAGCTTATTCGGTAAGCGCTATAGCTTGCTGAATAAGGAGGGAGCCAAAGATATTTGCTGATGTTTATTGATGAGAGCCTTAGTAATGGGTTTATCAATAAAGCTGAACTTGACTTTATGTTTCAGTGGACACTACGATAACCACAAGCTTTCCAAAAGCACACAAAGGCTTAAGCCCCCTCAAACGCAGACCCATAGTCTCAGATATCAATAGTCTGATCAAAAATATTGAAATTTACTTGGACAATGTGTTGAAACCTTTTGTGACAGCTATGCAGCCTTATGTAAGAGATACGGCTAACCGTCTACTAAAACTTGTCTTGTGTTAGAGCTGGATATTGTGCTAGCTAGCATTGACGTGGAGGCTTTGTACTTGTCATTATTGCACGCCTTTACTGAGGAATCAAGGCACAAAATATTTCTTGACCATGAGAGGATTAGTTCTGGGCTCACAATGTTTATTAGTAAACTACTGAGATTCTGCTTTGAAGAAATTTATTTTTGTTTGATCCATTTTGCCACCAGCTCAGGGGCACCGCGATGGGAAGCCCTTGTGCCCCCATATACGACAATCTATTCCTGGACTGGTGGGTGGAGACTTTGGTGTTCAAGACTGACAATGACCCCGATGAGCTAGTGGGGACGGTTGAGATGTGGATGCGATACATTAACACCGTGTTTGTCGTCTGGACAGGCATGATAGAGGAATTTGCAATGTTTGTTGAGCATTTGAACATCAATGATCTAGGCCTTATTTACATCTGAGGCAAGTCTCTCACACTTAGCTTTTCTTGACATCATCATCAGGACAAAGCCCAATGGGGAATTAGAGACAGTTATCTTTGGGAAACCGACTTCAATCAATTCCCTTCTAAGGTGGGAGAATAACCATCCTGCGCCCCTTAAGAGGGAGATTCCAAAGGACCAGTACCTCAGAAAATGGAGAAATTGCTCAGACACTGGAACATTTAAGAACCAAGCATGTGATCTTAGAAAACAATGTCAAATGAGAGTATATCCTGAGAAAGGCATGTAATGAGGTGAAAGAGAAAAATAGAATTGACCTACTGAGCCACAAAACAAAATCAGATGAGGCTGACCTTATCAGATTCATCACAACTTTCGATGACGGAGAAAGAAAAGTGAGGGAAATCCTTAAAAAATATTGGCCTGTCCTGTTAATGAATAATGATGTCAATGACAGAATATAGACATGTCTACATAGTTTTTATGCGTTGGGCTTTTGTTTCTCTTTCAGTTGATTCAGCAGTCAAAAATTGGAGCTTTTTTTCCAAGCAGAAATGCCTCTATAAAAAATGTGAGAAAATTAGCACTATTTGCTTTATAGAGGGGTTTCCTATTGAAATCAATCAGAAGCTTATTGAAAAGTATTTGAAGTAGTTTTTCATGTGGATTCTTAAACACAATTTGTTCCAAAATCCATTTTAAAAATCACTATGTGAACAAAGCCTTGTAAGCCCAATGAAGACATTAAAGGGAAGCTGTCCGATCCCCTTACTAAGTTACCAAGTAGGAGAATGGATGTGGATTCGTTATGGTTAAATTGTAGACACTCACTCAGTGCGCCAGATTTCCAACTGTCCAAACATAACAAATCTGATATTCAGACTGTCAATCATTCCCCTGTGGGTGTGATAAGAGATGTCGAGGCACGACTACTAGATGCCCTTCCGGACTAGTAGCGCCTCATTTTGTCTTAGTGAAGCTGTTGAACAGAGTACAGTTTTATAAGACAGGAATGTTAGTGTGCAACATAAAACATCAGAATGCACAAATCTGCAGCCAAACTGCTAAAGTAACAACTCGGGACAGTCAGGGGTCCTGGAGGTTTCCCTTTAAATTAGTGATGTAATGTAAAGAGACTTTTAATTAGTAGAGTCCCCATTCTCATAGGGTATACAATATTGAGCAACCAAGAATCATGAAAAGGAAATTGGGGCAAACAAGTATCAGTTTCTCCTTTATCCTGTTTAAAGTAGGTTATATTGTCAGCCAGTACCAGATAGGAAACTTATTTTTATCTTCTGCTGTGTGGTCATCTCTCCGCACTGTAAGCTGCTAAAACTGAGATGAATTACTTAACTACACATAGATGTAGCATGTCTTTATCATGGAGAGCCTATGATATTTCAAATGAAAGGATGAAGTGGCATTCATCATATGTAAAAGAAAAATTATTTTATTAGACATTAAAAAAAGTGCAAGGGATCTTACGGGATGCAAGTAGACGTCAGCCATTTTGAAGACCAAAACCCTTCTACAGATCATTGAAACAGTTTGTTGCACGGTCCTCTAGCACCCTTGCTGCCTATTTTTATTAGATGTCTAAAAAACAATTTTTTTTATGATTGCTGAGTGCCATTTTATCCTTTCATTTGGATTAGAGCACAACTATAAACAAAGAAACAAAAATGCTCACTTCCTCTTGAGCTGAAACATTGACACCTGTTCACATGAACCAATAAATACGCCAGTTTTTGTGATAGAATTTGCTATTGAGTGCTGCCCAGTTTCTTTGATTTGTTAGATAGACAGATAGATAGATACATAGATAGGTAGATAAATATAAAAAATAGAAGATATTTAGTTATAAGAGATACATAGTTTAGGCTTTAGAGCAGCACTAATATGTATACCACTTGGGTGAACATTTGCTATCTTGAAACCACTGGTTGAATAATATAAAATACAGTACCCTGCATTTAGAGAACTGGTAGATCTGCATGAGGTAAAACAGTGATTTTATCAAAAAGAGAAGCCAATTAGGTGATACATTGCTCGAATCATGGTCTCTGCCCCTAAATCACGCTACTCTCAATTATGAACGTGCTCTTACACTTTTGCACATATAGCATCTTATAATCTGGCTCATTTCTTGGTGACTAGTGTTGAGCATTCCGATACCGCAAGTATCGGATATCGGCCGATACTTGCGGGTATCGGAATTCCGATACCGAGATCCGATACTTTTGTGGTATCGGGTATCGGTATCGAAACAACATTAATGTGTAAAATAAAGAATTAATATAAAAAATAGGGATATACTCACCTCTCCGACGCAGCCTGGACCTTACCGAGGGAACCGGGAGCCTTCTTTGCTTAAAATGCGCGCGTTTCCTGCCTTCCGTGACGTCACGGCTTGTGATTGGTTGCGTGCCGCCCATGTGGCCGCGACGCGACCAATCACAGCAAGCCGTGACGTAATTTTCAGGTCCTGAATGCCTAATTCTAGGCATTCAGGATTTGAAAATTACGTTACGGCTTGTGATTGGTCGCGTCGCGGTCACATGGGCGACGCGACCAATCACAAGCCGTGACGTCACGGGAGGCAGGAAACGCGCGCATTTTAAAATTACGTCACGACTTGTGATTGGTTGCGTGCCGCCCATGTGACCGCGACGCGACCAATCACAGCAAGCCGTGACGTAATTTTCAGGTCCTGAATGCCTAGAATTATGAATTAGGCATTCAGGACCTGAAAATTACGTCACGGCTTGCTGTGATTGGTCGCGTCGCGGCCACATGGGCGGCACGCAACCAATCACAAGCCGTGACGTCACGGAAGGCAGGAAACGCGCGCATTTTAAGCAAAGAAGGCTCCCGGTTCCCTCGGTAAGGTCCAGGCTGCGTCGGAGAGGTGAGTTGTTATGACTCCAATGGCAGAGGGTCTCAGAAATAAATACTAAGTCTGCAAACACAAAAAACCAGCTCATAGGGCAGTGGTAACTGGGCTGACCGTATATCTAATCCTAGCACCACAAATAGCAGCTGCCGGGGAACGTGCCTACGTTGGTTCTAGACGTCTCGCGCAAGCCGGAGAACTAACTAACCCTAGAAGGGAAAAGATAGACTTTTCTTGCCTCCAGAGAAAAGACCCCAAAAGTTGGATACATGTCATGATTCTCAATGGCGAGAGAACATAGCCCAGCATATATAAGAACTAGCTCTTGGAAGATGGAATCTAAACTGACCATGAACTAAACCTGCCGCACAATTAACAGTGGCCGGGTAGCGTGCCTACGTTTTATCCCTAGACGCCCAGCGCCAGCCGGAGGACTAACTAATCCTAGCAGAGGAAAATACAGTCCTGGCTCACCTCTAGAGAAATTTCCTCAAAAGGCAGACAGAGGCCCCCACATATATTGGCGGTGATTTTAGATGAAATGACAAACGTAGTATGAAAATAGGTTTAGCAAAATCGAGGTCCGCTTACTAGATAGCAGGAAGACAGAAAGGGCACTTTCATGGTCAGCTGAAAACCCTATCAAAACACCATCCAGAAATTACTTTAAGACTCTAGTATTAACTCATAACACCAGAGTGGCAATTTCAGATCACAAGAGCTTTCCAGACACAGTAACGAAACAGCAGCTGTGAACTGGAACAAAATGCAAAAACAAACAAGGACGAAAGTCCAACTTAGCTGGGAGTTGTCTAGTAGCAGGAACATGCAAAGAAAGGCTTCTGATTACATTGTTGACCGGCATGAAACTGACAGAGGAGCAAGGTTATATAGAGACTCCCACATCCTGATGGGAACAGGTGAACAGAGAGGATGATGCACACAAGTTCAATTCCACCAGTGGCCACCGGGGGAGCCCAGAATCCAATTTCACAACAGTACCCCCCCCTCAAGGAGGGGGCACCGAACCCTCACCAGAACCACCAGGGCGATCAGGATGAGCCCTATGAAAGGCACGGACAAGATCGGAGGCATGAACATCAGAGGCAGTCACCCAAGAATTATCCTCCTGACCGTATCCCTTCCATTTGACCAGATACTGGAGTTTCCGTCTGGAAACACGGGAGTCTAAGATCTTTTCCACAACGTACTCCAACTCACCCTCAACCAACACCGGAGCAGGAGGCTCAACGGAAGGCACAACCGGTACCTCATACCTGCGCAATAATGACCGATGAAAAACATTATGAATAGAAAAAGATGCAGGGAGGTCCAAACGGAAGGACACAGGGTTAAGAATCTCCAATATCTTGTACGGGCCGATGAACCGAGGCTTAAACTTAGGAGAAGAAACCCTCATAGGGACAAAACGAGAAGACAACCACACCAAGTCCCCAACACAAAGCCGAGGACCAACACGACGACGGCGGTTGGCAAAAAGCTGAGTCTTCTCCTGGGACAACTTCAAATTGTCCACTACCTGCCCCCAAATCTGATGCAACCTCTCCACCACAGCATCCACTCCAGGACAATCCGAAGATTCCACCTGACCGGAGGAAAATCGAGGATGAAACCCCGAATTACAGAAAAACGGGGACACCAAGGTGGCAGAGCTGGCCCGATTATTGAGGGCGAACTCCGCCAATGGCAAAAAAGCAACCCAATCATCCTGATCCGCAGACACAAAACACCTCAAATATGTCTCCAAGGTCTGATTAGTCCGCTCGGTCTGGCCATTAGTCTGAGGATGGAAAGCAGACGAAAAAGACAAATCTATGCCCATCCTAGCACAGAATGCCCGCCAAAATCTAGACACGAATTGGGTCCCTCTGTCAGAAACGATATTCTCCGGAATACCATGCAAACGAACAACATTTTGAAAAAACAGAGGAACCAACTCGGAAGAAGAAGGCAACTTAGGCAAGGGAACCAAATGGACCATCTTAGAGAAACGGTCACACACCACCCAGATGACACACATCTTCTGAGAAACAGGCAGATCCGAAATAAAATCCATCGAGATGTGCGTCCAAGGCCTCTTCGGAATAGGCAAGGGCAACAACAATCCACTAGCCCGAGAACAACAAGGCTTGGCCCGAGCACAAACGTCACAAGACTGCACAAAGCCTCGCACATCTCGTGACAGGGAAGGCCACCAGAAGGACCTTGCCACCAAATCCCTGGTACCAAAGATTCCAGGATGACCTGCCAACGCAGAAGAATGAACCTCAGAGATGACTCTACTGGTCCAATCATCAGGAACAAACAGTCTACCAGGTGGGCAACGATCCGGTCTATCCGCCTGAAACTCCTGCAAGGCCCGCCGCAGGTCTGGAGAAACGGCAGACAATATCACTCCATCCTTAAGGATACCTGTGGGCTCAGAATTACCAGGGGAGTCAGGCTCAAAACTCCTAGAAAGGGCATCCGCCTTAACATTCTTAGAACCCGGTAGGTATGACACCACAAAATTAAACCGAGAGAAAAACAACGACCAGCGCGCCTGTCTAGGATTCAGGCGCCTGGCAGACTCAAGGTAAATTAAATTTTTGTGGTCAGTCAATACCACCACCTGATGTCTGGCCCCCTCAAGCCAGTGACGCCACTCCTCAAAAGCCCACTTCATGGCCAAAAGCTCCCGATTCCCAATATCATAATTCCGCTCGGCGGGCGAAAATTTACGGGAAAAAAAAGCACAAGGTCTCATCACGGGGCAGTCGGAACTTCTCTGCGACAACACCACCCCAGCTCCGATTTCAGAAGCGTCGACCTCAACCTGAAAAGGAAGAGCAACATCAGGCTGACGCAACACAGGGGCGGAAGAAAAGCGGCGCTTAAGCTCCCAAAAGGCCTCCACAGCATCAGGGGACCAATCAGCAACATCAGCACCCTTCTTAGTCAAATCACTCAATGGTTTAACAACATCAGAAAAACCAGCAATAAATCGACGATAAAAGTTAGCAAAGCCCAAAAATTTCTGAAGACTCTTAAGAGAAGAGGGTTGCGTCCAATCACAAATAGCCTGAACCTTGACAGGATCCATCTCGATGGAAGAGGGGGAAAAAATGTATCCCAAGAAGGAAATCTTTTGAACCCCAAAAACGCACTTAGAACCCTTCACACACAAGGAATTAGACCGCAAAACCTGAAAAACCCTCCTGACCTGCTGGACATGAGAGTCCCAGTCATCCGAAAAAATCAGAATATCATCCAGATACACAATCATAAATTTATCCAAATAATCGCGGAAAATGTCATGCATAAAGGACTGGAAGACTGAAGGGGCATTTGAAAGACCAAAAGGCATCACCAAATACTCAAAGTGGCCCTCGGGCGTATTAAATGCGGTTTTCCACTCATCCCCCTGCTTGATTCGCACCAAATTATACGCCCCACGGAGATCAATCTTAGAGAACCACTTGGCCCCCTTTATACGAGCAAACAAATCAGTCAGCAGTGGTAACGGATATTGATATTTAACCGTGATTTTATTCAAAAGCCGATAATCAATACACGGCCTCAAAGAGCCATCTTTCTTAGACACAAAGAAAAAACCGGCTCCTAAGGGAGATGACGAAGGACGAATATGTCCCTTTTCCAAGGACTCCTTTATATATTCTCGCATAGCAGCGTGTTCAGGCACAGACAGATTAAATAAACGACCCTTAGGGTATTTACTACCCGGGATCAAATCTATGGCACAATCGCACTCCCGGTGCGGAGGTAGTGAACCAAGCTTGGGTTCTTCAAAAACGTCACGATAGTCAGACAAGAATTCAGGAATCTCAGAGGGAATAGATGATGAAATGGAAACCAAAGGTACGTCCCCATGAGTCCCTTTACATCCCCAGCTTAACACAGACATAGCTTTCCAGTCGAGGACTGGGTTATGAGATTGCAGCCATGGCAATCCTAGCACCAAAACATCATGTAGATTATACAGCACCAGAAAGCGAATAATCTCCTGGTGATCCGGATTAATACGCATAGTTACTTGTGTCCAGTATTGTGGTTTATTACTAGCCAATGGGGTGGAGTCAATCCCCTTCAGAGGTATAGGAGCTTCCAAAGGCTCCAAATCATACCCACAGCGTTTGGCAAAGGACCAATCCAAAGAAGAAGACACCATTCACCTAGAACAAGGATAGCAGTCCCAGAAAAGGAAAACCAGAGCAAGGAATGTGTAATCATATAAATTTTATTAGTAGTAATGATACATACAATTAAAAAGTGCACTTGTTGGATAATAAATTAAAACAAAAATTGTCAGACAGATATATAAGCCACATAGGCTTGCGGTGTGCCACAAGGTTTAAAAATGGTAAAACAATAATTAAGTATATATGTCTCCCCAATAATTAAAAGAACTAACAAAAGTGAAGATAAAAAAATAATTAATTAAAAGGAAGTAACCCTAAATGGGGTTAGAAAGTGCCAAGTGTGAAAAAAGTGCAACAATGTGCAAAATATGCAAACATGTGCTCAATATAACTTAATAGTCACACAAGAGGTATAAGGTGCATAGCAAACAAAAAAAGAGGGGACAATATGAGAGGAGACAAATACCTTGTAGACCTCACCGAGACCAACAAAACGCACCCCGACGCGCGTTTCGGATGCACGATCCTTCGTCAGGGGGTAATGGATGTATATCATTAGGGGTTTATATAGTATTGCTGATAAACGGCGCCATAATGTGGTTTGCTGATGGCCGGCGCCATTGTGTAGGCGGCGCAGACGCCGACAGAAGGACCAGAAGTTCCCGCCCCCCGCGTCACGTGATCGGACGCACAGGAAAGACCCGGCGTTGCCAAGACCACAGTGACGCCGAGAGCAGAGACCGCAGGCCCCCGAAGGCGCATGCGCACCACTCAGGCGTCAGGCGTGAGCAATGGAACCAGAATTGAATGACCTAATACACGGCTAGCCGATAAGAAAGAGATTGTGTACGCAACTAACATATGGACTAATTAATATAATACCGAAAGGGTTAACTAAATGTGTAGAAAGATAAATAATAATATAATGACAATTAAACAGATAGTGGTATATACTGGGAGAATTTTACAAAAGTGTTACAGAAATTACATAGAGAAATAACAGAACAAATGATACAGCCACATAGGCGCACAATACCATAAATACTGTGATGATGCAACAGGAAGATAAAGATTTACAATACTAACGAAATTAAGAATAAAAAATATACACAAGAAGTATTAATAAGCGAATTCAATAATACTAATATTATACATATAAACAGAAAAAAATTATTTATGGGGTGTGAACAATGAAATAACATAAATATAATCCAATACTGGACAATAATAGTGTTTTGAAAAAAAGAATCAAAATAATATTCTTTCATGTAGATTGAAGAACCTGTCGACCATCCATCAAAATGCGCCAATCACATGGAAAGAGGGACAAAGTGATGAAGATTAATGGACATCATGGAAATAAGGTAAGTAGACTCTGAAAAACTAAAATAATACACATGTGAATACCATACAAAAGAACATACACAGAAACCCAGATAAAAATCCAAAACAATTAAAATTAGTACTCTAATACTGCATTATTATAAAAAGATATAAAAATAAAAGCATGAAAAAGGTTTATTTAAAAAGGAATCTCATAAAAATTGAATCTTATAAAAATTGAATCTTATAAAAAAGGGGCAAAGCTAAGATTTTCATTGAGGCCAAGTGGGGAAACAGTATCCAAGGTCCATATCCACTTGGCCTCCATTTGGGCTAAAGGTATACTAATTTTGCCCCCACGTTCATTTGCTTTGATCATATCGATGCCAATCACCTTTAAAAGTGAGGCATCACAATTATGGTGGACCCTAAAATGCTTGGGGATTGTTTTAAGGGTAGAAATATCTTCTACATCTTTGGCCGCCAAAATACCCAGGACGTGTTCCCTCGTCCTAACTTTTAGTTGTCTTGTTGTGAGTCGTAGTAAATTCATGGGCTCTTTGAATATTAGGGCATGAGACACATTTCCCACAGGGTTTGCATCCGGTTTGTACTCTGCAAACCCTGTGGGAAATGTGTCTCATGCCCTAATATTCAAAGAGCCCATGAATTTACTAATTCGAAAGGGACGAATATATATTCAATAAAACACACTATTAATTGCCTGTCTAAGGCTGTAATATACTACGCCACATGTCCCTGTTCTCTCATCTATGTGGGACTCACAACAAGACAACTAAAAGTTAGGACGAGGGAACACGTCCTGGGTATTTTGGCGGCCAAAGATGTAGAAGATATTTCTACCCTTAAAACAATCCCCAAGCATTTTAGGGTCCACCATAATTGTGATGCCTCACTTTTAAAGGTGATTGGCATCGATATGATCAAAGCAAATGAACGTGGGGGCAAAATTAGTATACCTTTAGCCCAAATGGAGGCCAAGTGGATATGGACCTTGGATACTGTTTCCCCACTTGGCCTCAATGAAAATCTTAGCTTTGCCCCTTTTTTATAAGATTCAATTTTTATAAGATTCAATTTTTATGAGATTCCTTTTTAAATAAACCTTTTTCATGCTTTTATTTTTATATCTTTTTATAATAATGCAGTATTAGAGTACTAATTTTAATTGTTTTGGATTTTTATCTGGGTTTCTGTGTATGTTCTTTTGTATGGTATTCACATGTGTATTATTTTAGTTTTTCAGAGTCTACTTACCTTATTTCCATGATGTCCATTAATCTTCATCACTTTGTCCCTCTTTCCATGTGATTGGCGCATTTTGATGGATGGTCGACAGGTTCTTCAATCTACATGAAAGAATATTATTTTGATTATGTTTTCTTTTTTTCAAAACACTATTATTGTCCAGTATTGGATTATATTTATGTTATTTCATTGTTCACACCCCATAAATAATTTTTTTCTGTTTATATGTATAATATTAGTATTATTGAATTCGCTTATTAATACTTCTTGTGTATATTTTTTATTCTTAATTTCGTTAGTATTGTAAATCTTTATCTTCCTGTTGCATCATCACAGTATTTATGGTATTGTGCGCCTATGTGGCTGTATCATTTGTTCTGTTATTTCTCTATGTAATTTCTGTAACACTTTTGTAAAATTCTCCCAGTATATACCACTATCTGTTTAATTGTCATTATATTATTATTTATCTTTCTACACATTTAGTTAACCCTTTCGGTATTATATTAATTAGTCCATATGTTAGTTGCGTACACAATCTCTTTCTTATCGGCTAGCCGTGTATTAGGTCATTCAATTCTGGTTCCATTGCTCACGCCTGACGCCTGAGTGGTGCGCATGCGCCTTCGGGGGCCTGCGGTCTCTGCTCTCGGCGTCACTGTGGTCTTGGCAACGCCGGGTCTTTCCTGTGCGTCCGATCACGTGACGCGGGGGGCGGGAACTTCTGGTCCTTCTGTCGGCGTCTGCGCCGCCTACACAATGGCGCCGGCCATCAGCAAACCACATTATGGCGCCGTTTATCAGCAATACTATATAAACCCCTAATGATATACATCCATTACCCCCTGACGAAGGATCGTGCATCCGAAACGCGCGTCGGGGTGCGTTTTGTTGGTCTCGGTGAGGTCTACAAGGTATTTGTCTCCTCTCATATTGTCCCCTCTTTTTTTGTTTGCTATGCACCTTATACCTCTTGTGTGACTATTAAGTTATATTGAGCACATGTTTGCATATTTTGCACATTGTTGCACTTTTTTCACACTTGGCACTTTCTAACCCCATTTAGGGTTACTTCCTTTTAATTAATTATTTTTTTTATCTTCACTTTTGTTAGTTCTTTTAATTATTGGGGAGACATATATACTTAATTATTGTTTTACCATTTTTAAACCTTGTGGCACACCGCAAGCCTATGTGGCTTATATATCTGTCTGACAATTTTTGTTTTAATTTATTATCCAACAAGTGCACTTTTTAATTGTATGTATCATTACTACTAATAAAATTTATATGATTACACATTCCTTGCTCTGGTTTTCCTTTTCTGGGACTGCTATCCTTGTTCTAGGTGAATGGTGTCTTCTTCTTATGGTCAGAGTGGTCCCCACTCATTTCTATTGTTTCCACTGGGGTTATTATAATTGATATTAATTAAGTTTTATTCTTATTGTCTACCTAATTGTGTGGTTTCAATCTCCTTAAAAGGACCAATCCATAAGACTCAAAGCGGCGCCAGAGTCGACATAGGCGTCCGCGGTAATAGATGATAAAGAACAAATCAGGGTCACAGATAGAATAAACTTAGACTGTAAAGTGCTAATTGAAACAGACTTGTCAAGCTTCTTAGTACGCTTAGAGCATGCTGATATAACATGAGTTGAATCACCACAATAGAAGCACAACCCATTTTTTCGTCTAAAATTCTGCCGCTCGCTTCTGGACAGAATTCTATCACATTGCATATTTTCTGGCGTCTTCTCAGTAGACACCGCCAAATGGTGCACAGGTTTGCGCTCCCGCAGACGCCTATCGATCTGAATAGCCATTGTCATGGACTCATTCAGACCCGCAGGCACAGGGAACCCCACCATAACATCCTTAATGGCATCAGAGAGACCTTCTCTGAAAATCGCCGCCAGGGCGCACTCATTCCATTGAGTAAGCACAGACCATTTACGGAATTTTTGGCAGTATATTTCAGCTTCATCTTGCCCCTGAGATAGGGACATCAAAGCTTTTTCCGCCTGAAGCTCTAAATGAGGTTCCTCATAAAGCAACCCCAAGGCCAGAAAAAACGCATCCACATTGAGCAACGCAGGATCCCCTGGTGTCAATGCAAAAGCCCAATCTTGAGGGTCGCCCCGGAGCAAGGAAATTACAATCCTGACCTGCTGTGCAGGATCTCCGGCAGAGCGAGACTTCAGGGACAAAAACAATTTGCAATTATTTTTAAAATTTTGAAAGCAAGATCTATTCCCTGAAAAAAATTCAGGCAAAGGAATTCTAGGTTCAGACATAGGTGCATGAACAACAAAATCTTGCAAATTTTGTACCTTCGTGGCGAGATTATTCAAACCTGTAGCTACACTCTGAAGATCCATTTCAAACAGGTGAACACAGAGCCATTCAAGGATTAGAAGGAGAGAAAGAGAGGAAGGCTGCAGTATAGGCAGAGTAGCAAGTGATTCAATTATGAGCACACTCAGAACTAGAGAAAAAAAAAAAACAAAATTTCAGCAGACTTCTTTTTTCTCTCCTTTCTCAGCCAATAATTTAACCCTTTTTGGGCCGGTCAAACTGTCATGATTCTCAATGGCGAGAGAACATAGCCCAGCATATATAAGAACTAGCTCTTGGAAGATGGAATCTAAACTGACCATGAACTAAACCTGCCGCACAATTAACAGTGGCCGGGTAGCGTGCCTACGTTTTATCCCTAGACGCCCAGCGCCAGCCGGAGGACTAACTAATCCTAGCAGAGGAAAATACAGTCCTGGCTCACCTCTAGAGAAATTTCCTCAAAAGGCAGACAGAGGCCCCCACATATATTGGCGGTGATTTTAGATGAAATGACAAACGTAGTATGAAAATAGGTTTAGCAAAATCGAGGTCCGCTTACTAGATAGCAGGAAGACAGAAAGGGCACTTTCATGGTCAGCTGAAAACCCTATCAAAACACCATCCAGAAATTACTTTAAGACTCTAGTATTAACTCATAACACCAGAGTGGCAATTTCAGATCACAAGAGCTTTCCAGACACAGTAACGAAACAGCAGCTGTGAACTGGAACAAAATGCAAAAACAAACAAGGACGAAAGTCCAACTTAGCTGGGAGTTGTCTAGTAGCAGGAACATGCAAAGAAAGGCTTCTGATTACATTGTTGACCGGCATGAAACTGACAGAGGAGCAAGGTTATATAGAGACTCCCACATCCTGATGGGAACAGGTGAACAGAGAGGATGATGCACACAAGTTCAATTCCACCAGTGGCCACCGGGGGAGCCCAGAATCCAATTTCACAACAGATACAAGCCCCCAACAAATAATAACGGTGAGGTAAGAAGAAAAGACGAACGTAAGAATGAACTAGGTATTTAGCAAAGAGAGGCCCACTGACTAATAGCAGAATATAGTAAGATGACTTATACGGTCAGCAAAAACCCTATCAAAATTTCCACGCTGGATATTCAAGAACCCCCGAACCGTCTAACGGCCCGGGGGGAGAATACCAGCCCCCTAGAGCTTCCAGCAAAATCAGGAATCACATTTAGTACAAGCTGGACAAAAAATAAGAGCAATACAAATAACCAAAAAACAAGGAAGCAGGACTTAGCTTAATTTTGCACGAACCAGGACCAGCAGACAGGGGCAAACAGAAAGGACTGAATACAACGATGCCAGGCACCAGACTGAGAATTCAGGGAGTTCATATAGCAACACCCCTGGACTAACGACCCAGGTGGGTGCCAAACTGAGGAAAGACAATCCCAGAGTCATATCACTAGTGACCACAAGAGGGAGCCAAAAAAGTCTAATTCACAACAGTACCCCCCCTTTAAGGAGGGGTCACCGAACCGTCACCAAGACCACCAGGGCGATCAGGATGAGCAGCGTGAAAGGCACAAACTAAATCGGCCGCATGCACATCAGAGGCAACCACCCAGGAATTATCCTCCTGACCATAGCCCTTCCACTTGACCAGATACTGAAGCCTCCGCCTGGAGAGATGAGAATCCAAGATCTTCTCCACCACGTACTCCAACTCGCCCTCAACCAACACCGGAGCAGAAGGCTCAACAGAAGGGACCACAGGTACAACGTACCGCCGCAACAAAGACATATGGAACACGTTGTGAATGGCAAACGACACCGGAAGATCCAAGCGAAAGGACACAGGATTAAGGATTTCCAATATCTTGTAAGGACCGATGAAGCGAGGCTTAAATTTAGGAGAGGAGACCTTCATAGGAACAAATCGAGAAGACAGCCATACCAAATCCCCAACACGAAGTCGGGGACCCACACCGCGGCGGCGGTTGGCAAAACGCTGAGCCTTCTCCTGTGACAACTTTAAGTTGTCCACCACATGATTCCAAATCTGCTGCAACCTATCCACCACAGAATCTACCCCAGGACAGTCAGAAGGCTCCACATGTCCTGAGGAAAAACGAGGATGGAAACCAGAGTTGCAGAAAAATGGCAAAACCAAAGTAGCGGAACTAGCCCGATTATTAAGGGCAAACTCAGCCAACGGCAAGAAGGTCACCCAATCATCCTGATCTGCAGAAACAAAACACCTCAAATAAGCCTCCAGAGTCTGATTAGTTCGCTCCGTTTGTCCATTAGTCTGAGGATGAAAGGCAGACGAAAACGGCAAGTCAATGCCCATCTTAGCACAAAAGGATCGCCAGAACCTGGAAACAAACTGGGATCCTCTGTCAGACACGATATTCTCAGGAATGCCGTGTAAACGAACCACATTCTGAAAGAACAGAGGAACCAGATCGGAAGAGGAAGGCAGCTTAGGCAAAGATACCAAATGGACCATCTTGGAAAAGCGATCACTTACCACCCAGATTACAGACATGCCCTGAGACACCGGAAGATCTGAAATGAAATCCATGGAAATGTGTGTCCAAGGCCTCTTCGGGACAGGCAAGGGCAAGAGCAACCCGCTGGCACGAGAACAGCAAGGCTTAGCTCGAGCACAAGTCCCACAGGACTGCACAAATGACTGCACATCCCGTGACAAGGAAGGCCACCAAAAGGACCTAGCCACCAAATCTCTGGTGCCAAAAATTCCCGGATGCCCTGCCAACACCGAGGAATGAACCTCGGAAATGACTCTGCTGGTCCACTTATCAGGAACAAACAGTCTGTCAGGTGGACAAGAGTCAGGTCTACCAGCCTGAAATCTCTGCAACACACGTCGCAAATCCGGAGAAATGGCTGACAAGATTACTCCCTCTTTAAGAATACCAACTGGTTCAGCGACTCCAGGAGAGTCAGGCACAAAGCTCCTTGAAAGAGCATCAGCCTTCACATTCTTTGAACCTGGTAAATACGAGACCACAAAGTCAAAATGGGAGAAAAACAATGACCAACGGGCCTGTCTAGGATTCAGGCGTTTAGCAGACTCGAGATACATTAGATTTTTGTGATCAGTCAAGACCACCACACGATGCTTAGCACCCTCGAGCCAATGACGCCACTCCTCAAATGCCCACTTCATGGCCAGCAACTCCCGATTGCCAACATCATAATTCCGCTCAGCAGGCGAAAACTTCCTGGAGAAAAAAGCACATGGTCTCATTACAGAGCAACCAGGGCCTCTCTGCAACAAAACGGCCCCTGCCCCAATCTCAGAAGCATCCACTTCAACCTGAAAGGGAAGTGAGACATCAGGCTGGCACAAAACAGGCGCTGAAGTAAATCGGCGCTTCAACTCTTGGAAAGCTTCCACGGCTGTAGGAGCCCAGTTAGCAACATCAGAACCTTTCTTGGTCATATCCGTCAAAGGTTTAACAACGCTAGAAAAATTAGCGATAAAACGACGGTAGAAGTTAGCAAAACCCAAGAACTTCTGAAGACTCTTAACTGACGTGGGTTGAGTCCAATCATGAATAGCTCGGACCTTGACTGGGTCCATCTCCACCGCAGAAGGGGAAAAAATAAAACCCAAAAAGGGAACCTTCTGTACTCCAAAGAGACACTTTGAGCCCTTAACAAACAAAGCATTCTCACGCAAAACCTGAAACACCATCCTGACCTGCTCTACATGCGAGTCCCAATCATCAGAAAAAACCAGAATATCATCCAGATAAACAATCATAAATTTATCCAGATACTTCCGGAAAATATCATGCATAAAGGACTGAAACACTGAAGGAGCATTAGAGAGCCCAAAAGGCATCACCAAGTACTCAAAATGACCTTCGGGCGTATTAAATGCAGTTTTCCATTCATCTCCTTGCTTAATGCGCACAAGGTTGTACGCACCACAAAGATCTATTTTGGTGAACCATTTGGCACCTTTAATCCGGGCAAACAAGTCCGACAACAGAGGCAAAGGATACTGAAATTTAACAGTGATTTTATTCAGAAGCCGATAGTCAATACAAGGTCTTAAAGATCCGTCTTTCTTGGCCACAAAAAAGAATCCAGCACCAAGAGGGGAAGAGGATGGACGGATATGCCCCTTCTCCAGAGATTCCTTGATATACGAACGCATTGCGGTATGCTCAGGTACAGACAGATTAAATAGTCTTCCCTTAGGAAATTTACTGCCTGGAATCAAATCTATAGCGCAGTCACAGTCCCTATGAGGAGGCAGAGCACTGGACCTGGACTCGCTGAATACATCCTGAAAATCAGACAAATACTCAGGAACTTCCGAAGGAGTAGAGGAAGCAATATACACCGGCGGGGAATCACCATGAAATCCCTGACAGCCCCAACTTGACACAGACATTGCCTTCCAATCCAAGACTGGATTATGGGTCTGTAACCATGGCAGCCCCAAAACGACCAAATCATGCATTTTATGCAGAACAAGAAAACGAATCACCTCCCGATGTTCAGGAGTCATGCACATGGTTACCTGTGTCCAAAACTGCGGTTTATTTTCCGCCAATGGCGTAGCATCAATACCTCTAAGAGGGATAGGATTTACCAACGGCTCAAGAACAAAACCACAGCGCTTGGCAAATGACAGATCCATAAGACTCAGGGCAGCACCTGAATCCACAAACGCCATAACAGGGTAGGAAGACAATGAGCAAATTAAAGTCACAGACAAAATAAATTTAGGTTGCAAATTACCAATGGCGACAGGACTAACAACCCTTGTTAGGCGTTTAGAGCATGCTGATATAACGTGTAGAATCACCACAGTAAAAACACAACCCATTCTGACGTCTATGATTTTTCCGTTCATTTCTAGTCTGAATTCTACCACATTGCATTAAATCAGGTGTTTGTTCAGACAACACCACAAGAGGATTAGCGGCTTTGCGCTCCCGCAAACGCCGGTCAATTTGAATAGCCAGCGCCATGGAATCATTCAGACTTGTAGGAATGGAGAAACCCACCATCACATTCTTAATGGCTTCAGAAAGGCCATTTCTGAAATTTGCGGCCAGAGCACACTCATTCCACTGAGTAAGCACGGACCATTTCCGAAATTTTTGGCAATACACTTCAGCTTCATCCTGGCCCTGAGAAATAGCCAGCAAGGCTTTTTCTGCCTGAATTTCAAGATTGGGTTCCTCGTAAAGCAATCCGAGCGCCAGAAAAAACGCATCAATATTTGCCAATGCCGGATCTCCTGGCGCTAGCGAGAAGGCCCAATCCTGAGGGTCGCCCCGTAAGAAAGAGATAACAATTTTTACTTGCTGAGCTGAGTCTCCAGATGAACGGGGTCTCAGAGATAGAAACAATTTACAATTATTCCTGAAATTCCTAAACTTAAATCGGTCTCCAGAGAACAGTTCAGGAATAGGTATTTTAGGTTCAGACATAGGACTACTGGTAACAAAATCTTGTATGCCCTGCACACGAGCAGCAAGCTGGTCCACACTTGTAATCAAGGTCTGGACATTCATGTTTGCAGCAAGCTCAAGCCACTCAAAGGTAAAGGGGAGGAAGAAAGAAAAAAAAAATCAGAATTTCCTTTCTTATAATCCCACTTCTGCAATGCATTAAACATTCAACTTTGGCCTGGCATACTGTTATGACCCCATTGGCAGAGGGTCTCAGAAATAAATACTAAGTCTGCAAACACAAAAAACCAGCTCATAGGGCAGTGGTAACTGGGCTGACCGTATATCTAATCCTAGCACCACAAATAGCAGCAGCCGGGGAACGTGCCTACGTTGGTTCTAGACGTCTCGCGCCAGCCGGAGAACTAACTAACCCTAGAAGGGAAAAGATAGACCTTTCTTGCCTCCAGAGAAAAGACCCCAAAAGTTGGATACAAGCCCCCAACAAATAATAACGGTGAGGTAAGAAGAAAAGACAAACGTAAGAATGAACTAGGTATTTAGCAAAGAGAGGCCCACTGACTAATAGCAGAATATAGTAAGATGACTTATACGGTCAGCAAAAACCCTATCAAAATTTCCACGCTGGATATTCAAGAACCCCCGAACCGTCTAACGGCCCGGGGGGAGAATACCAGCCCCCTAGAGCTTCCAGCAAAATCAGGAATCACATTTAGTACAAGCTGGACAAGAAATAAGAGCAATACAAATAACCAAAAAACAAGGAAGCAGGACTTAGCTTAATTTTGCACGAACCAGGACCAGCAGACAGGGGCAAACAGAAAGGACTGAATACAACGATGCCAGGCACCAGACTGAGAATTCAGGGAGTTCATATAGCAACACCCCTGGACTAACGACCCAGGTGGGTGCCAAACTGAGGAAAGACAATCCCAGAGTCATATCACTAGTGACCACAAGAGGGAGCCAAAAAAGTCTAATTCACAACAGTGAGTATAGCAATATTTTTTTATTTTAATTCTTTCTTTTACACATTAATATGGATCCCAGGGCCTGAAGGAGAGTTTCCTCTCCTTCAGACCCTGGGAACCATCAGGGATACCGTCCGATACTTGAGTCCCATTGACTTGTATTGGTATCGGGTATCGGTATCGGATTAGATCCGATACTTTGCCGGTATCGGCCGATACTTTCCGATACCGATACTTTCAAGTATCGGACGGTATCGCTCAACACTATTGGTGACAGATTCCCTTTAAGGAAATGCACTTGACTTTTTTTTAGCCCATATGTGGTGCTGTTTCGGGTTAGAAAACAATGCACGATTCTCAATGAGCCTTTGTTTTCTGTGCTAAAACATAGCTACATATGACCTAATAAAGTCGGGTTGGAGCTGGTCTGTTCACACTGGGTATTCTGACAACTGACACTGACAGTGCACTCTGCTCTGTTGCTGTCTTGTTATTGCTGATCTGAGCTATCGAAAGAGCGCAGTGTCACTGTGCATATCACGCAGTGCACATTGCGCAGGGACTAGCTCAGCCCCTGATCAAGCATCACTGAGTACACTTTGTTTCAGGAAGGGGGCATCAAAAGAAATATTGCATAGTGGCAATAAGTATATTGCATAAGTCTATGTTTGGATGTGACGGTCAGTTTTTTGAAATTTGTATTCATTAGCCTTCTCACTGAGCACTCCACCTCTTAGCCACAGGTGTTTTAATCGCAGCAGGACCATTACCCCTCCACAGAGAGAGAGAGATTTTAGTCTAAGAAGAGGATTCACAGTAGGTTCCCTTTCAGATGAAGACGTTTATTCTCAGCGAGGAAAGGAAAGTCTAGGTCCTGGTATACGAGAGATGCCTTAATGTGGCTACCAGGTACACATGAATTGGCCAATTTATGCGCTAAACGCTCTCATTTTTTCATATTTCTAATGCAGTAATGCAGTTCAATTTTCATGTTTCACATGTTTTGGCACTGCAGTGTGCTGCCTTATTTATTTAACTGTATACGAGTTGGTGACTCTAGGTTCAGCACCTGTTCACACTTAGTCTATGTTTGGGTGTGATGGTCAGTTTTTTGAAATTAGTAGTAGTAATTTGAACTGGATACACATTAGGGAATGGGAGCCAGTGAAGAGATTTGCAGAGGGGGAAGTGAAGGAGTAGCGAGGAGAGAGATTAATTAGTAGGGCAGCAGAGTTGAGGACAGACTGGAGATGTGCAAGGGTGTTAGCAGGGAGGCCACAGAAAAGGATGTTGCAGTAGTCGAGGCGAGAGATGATGAGGGCATGCACAAGCATTTTAGTAGATTGACGGTTGAGGAAAGGATGGATTCTGGAGATATTTTTGAGCTGGAGGTGACAGGAGGTGGATAGAGCTTGGATGTGTGGTTTGAAGGACAGGGCAGAGTCAAGGGTTACTCAAAGGCAGTGAACTTCCGGTACTGGGAGAGCGTGATGTCATTGATTGCGATAGATAGGTCAGGTAAGAAAGATCTATGAGATGGAGGAAAGATGATGAGCTCAGATTTGTCCACATTGAGTTTGGGGAAGCGAGAGGAGAAGAAGGAGGATATGGCTGATAGACACTCCGGGATTCTGGACAGCAGAGAGGTGATGTCTGGGCCAGAGAGGTAGATATGAGTGTCATCAGCATAAAGGTGGTACAGGAATCCATGGGACTTTATGAGTTGTCCCAGGCCAAGTGTATAGATTGAAAAGAGTAGGGGTCCTAAAACAGAGCCTTGGGAGACTCCAACAGAGAGAGGGTGGGATGAGGAGGTAGTGTGGGAGTAGGGGACGCTGAATGTGTGGTTGGAAAGGTATGAGGAGATCCAGGATAGCGTGAGGTCTTTGATGCCAAAGGAGGAGAGGATCTGTAGTAGGAGGCAGTGGTCAACTGTGTAGAAAGCAGAGGACAGGTCTAGAAGGAGGAGTATAGAGTATTGTCCGTTGGCTTTGGCTGTAAGTAGGTCGTTAGTAATTTTTGTCAGGGCTGTCTCAGTTGAGTGATAAGGCAGAAACCAGGTTGTAGATTGTCAAAGAGCAAGTTAGATGAGAGGTGGGAGGAAAGTTCAGCGTGGACTTGCTGCTTCAGGAAGCGAATGGGAGCAATGATATTGGGTTAAGCTGGACATAGCAATTGGATCAAGGGTTGGCTTTTTAAGGATATGCGCGATTGTATAATGTTTGAAAGCAAAAGGGAAGGTGCCAGAAGTTAGTGATATGTTGAAGAGGTGGGTTAGGGATGGGATAAGAGTGGCGGTGAAGTTGGGGAGGAGGTGGAATGGGATGGGGTCGAGCGCACAGATGGTGAGGTGCGATTTGGAGAGGAGACAATAAAGCTCCCTTTTAGTGATGTTGGACAGGAAGGTTATGGGTTTTCGGCATTGGTCTGGTGTACAAAGGGGTTGTGGTGGTTGAACAATGAAGATTTGCCTCGTTTGGTCGATCTTATTTTTAAAGTGTGTGGCAAAGTCCTCAGCAGGGATGAGGGAGGTTGGAGTGGGCAGTGGGGGGTGGAGGAAGGAGTTAAAGGTTTCGAATAACTGGGGTTGTAGGATAAGGAAGGTACGAGGGTTGTGAAGTAGGCCTGTTTAGCAGAGGTGAGAGCAGATTTGAAAGCGAGTGTTGCCTGTTTGAATGCAGTGAAGTCGTCTTGTGAATGTGTTTTCTTCCAACGCCGCTCCGCAACCCTGGACACTTGCCGGAGCTTTTTAGTGGTGTTATGGCATTAAATAGATAGGGAAATAGGTTGAAAACCCCTTTAATTATGAGAGATAGATGGATGGATAGATTAATAGTCAATCTCCATACCTGAACCCCATTGAAAACCTCTGCAATGTAATCAAGAGGATGATGGATAGTCACAAGCCATCAAACAAAGAAGAACTGCTTAGATTTTTGCACCAGAAGCAGTGTGAAAGACTGGTGGAAAGCATGGCGAGACAATTGAAAGCTGTGATGAAAAATCATGGTTATTCCACAAAATATTGATTTCTGTACTCTTCCTGAGTTAAAACATTAGTATTGTTGTTTCTATGATTATGAACTTGTTTTCTTTGCATTATTTGAGGTCTGAAAGCACTGTTTTTTTTTTTATTTTGACCATTTTTCTTTTTCAGAAAAAAAATACAAAATGTATTGCTTGGAAAGTCATGTTTATAGAATAAAAGAACAATTTTTATTTTACTCAAAAATATACCTATAAAGAGAAAAATCAGACAAACTAAACATTTTGCAGTGGTCTCTTAATTGTTGCCAGAGCTGTAGATAGATAGGCTTACAAAACGCTCATTGTAGCCAAAACGTCGCCACACCATCAGGGCTATTAAAGTCCCTTTTGTATTTTTGAAAATACTGGAGTGCTGCCTCTTTTTCTGAATTTAGATAGATAGATAGATAGATAGATAGATAGATATCCATTAAAAAATGTAGAAATAACTTGTTTCTTAATTATTTTTTTTGTCAAACAGTATGATTAAAAATCCATATATTGTAGCCTGGCCATGACACAGTTAAAGCAATTCTTTGTATTGCTTGTGAACCATTGTGCCTTTCTCTCCCACATGAGCAGCATGTGTCAGAAATGACTTAACAGCAGGCTGCTGCCGCATGACATGATATTCCAAACTCCTTTGTTGCCTGCAGTCCAATATTAACGTGGTGCAGGAAAGCCACAAATAGAAGCGTTGAACACCTTTACCTTGCAGCGTTGCTGATATTCTCAATAGAAAGATCCGCTCAGCCTTTGTGAAGAAAGGAGCCATATACGTTCTTCACATAGGAGGTCAATGCTATTTAGGTAGCGATCGGTGGATAAGGCTGTAACGATGGGCCTGATGGCGTCTGCTGGCAGCGTGCGATCATACGAGGGAGCTCCAGATGGGCTTTTATGATGATTACGCTGATCTATACATATTATACAATACTTTTCCTCGCATTGATTTTTTTCTTTAACATCAATAAATCATTTGGAATATTCAGCTGGCATCTTTCTCAAGTGTTTTTTTTTTCTTTTTTACATTACTTGGAGCTTATCTTCCAGCATAATTAAAGCTTTAAAATCATTAGCTGTTTTACTAGAGGATATTTAATTATTTAAAGGAATAATATACAGCCATTTGGCATGCATAGCATTTTAAAGTACTGTGCTAACAGCATTATCAAGGAAATAGCACATTTAGTT
This sequence comes from Ranitomeya variabilis, assembly GCF_051348905.1. Taxonomy (NCBI): domain Eukaryota; kingdom Metazoa; phylum Chordata; class Amphibia; order Anura; family Dendrobatidae; genus Ranitomeya; species Ranitomeya variabilis. Next base: position 195,211,242 of record NC_135238.1, read on the forward strand.
GTTATAGAGTGAAGCTCCTAGACTGGCAAAGTTTGCAGTAGGACATTGATTAAAGGGTTTTACTTGAACTTTATTATGGCCTCTGTGCTGCAGACTGAATGTCCGCACCGCCATCATTTTTTACGTAGGCGCAGCTCCGAATGTACGGCTTTAGATGTGCCGCGTTCAGGAGATGAGCCTTTGTCCCCCGCAGATCAAATACTAATGACTTATCTATATTAAATTTCCATAAAAAAATCCTTTTAATGGTCATTTATCTTAGACCATGTGTACTTTTGCCCATAAGGGGTTAACTGTTTAACGAGTTGAGATCAGGATGACAAGATTAATAATGTCATTTTTCTTTATATTATGAGATCTTGAAGTCCCTACTAAAATGTGGACAAGCCCTTTAAATATAAAATAAAGCTCTGTGGCTAATCCTAACAGGCTCAGAACATAAACAGATCTAAGGGTACAAACAGGGGTGTCTTCATGGTTTCATTAATTATTGTAAATGTTAAAATGTGGACGAAGCTCCCAGAGCGGAACGTGCGTCGGGTGTGGTGGGCACCTGGACACCTATACTCTTTAGGTAAATATGCAGTGCTATATTTGACTTGTTGTTTTGTATTACTCATGATTTGACAACACCCATAGGACTTTTTGTCTGGACTTTGTGACATTGCACTTTATCTGTGTTTCTGCTATTTAAAGGGATATGATGTGAGAGTCTCTTATATATATCACCATTCATGGCCTTTATATACATATATTTATATATTTTTCTGCACAGGCACTTTAGGTATAATGATGTTGATATTTAATATCTGACATCTCTTTTTTTACACTGTATACCCCTTTTCATGGCTGATAATCTAAATTAGTACTGGGTTTGTCTACGTGTTGCTCTGCTAGATTCAGGTGTCCCACTTGTATTTCTGTCCCTGTATGTTTCCCCCGCTATGGTATATTATATTTATTATGAACATGATTATGTGTCAATGATATTCTGTGTTAATAAAAATATATTTTTAACCCATTGGTGGGAATGAGTTTTCCTTTTTTTGGTGTAAATTATAAAATGTGTAAAATGCTGTGCTATATCCATGAAACATCCAGAGATCTAACATAACATACAGCCATGGCTTCATATTATTTACCAATGTCATAGTGAATTTGGTATGAGCAATGCCCATTAGTTTCCTAGGCTCCACTCCTACTTGTACGTACAATTTATGAATAAAAAAGTTGTGATTTATAGTTTGGGTTTGTCAGATCAACTTGTGTTGGAGCTTGAATTGTCTTGTACATTTCTTTCCTTTTGCTTCCCCTTCAAGATGAATTATTAATGATCACATAAAGAATATGCTTTCCTAAGGAATGTACTAAGAGTCTCTAAATGCTTTCTACTATTATCCAAAAATATTTGTGATTTACTAGACTGATAAAAGATTAGAAAGTTAAAAACTTGGCTTCAAATATCTCACTATGGAAGCAAGAAGAATGAATGAATGAATGAATGAATGAATGAAAAATTGTTTTTGTGTTGGTGATATTGCTTCTTAATATGAGGACTGCGGTCCTAAGGGTAGAGTATATGATTTATTGCAAATTATATTTATTGTAAATGTAACAAAAAATAATAAGGAAATTTGACTTTTATGAATACATTTGTTGGGGGCAGTGGCATAGAATGTGGGGGTCTGGGTTGTGATTGCCCTGTGTGCCCCAGTCTATGAAGGCATACATTTTTGCTGCTCCTTTCCCTCACTGCCCACACTGTGAAGTGATCATTGTCTGTAAGCCCTGCAGTTAGTGCCCACCTGACACTTCTCATACAGAACTGCGGCGTTCTGCCTAGTCAGAAATCGAAATGATAAAGCTCAGTACAACTATATGAGCTTTGTCATCTCAGTCATTGACTCTGCAGAGCGCATCAGCCGATGACAAACAAATCTCCACTGCTGTGCTCTGCATAAGCAGTGATGGAGCTGACAGAAGATTAGTATGTAACGAATAAACGCAAAATTGAATCGAGCTGATTTTATATTTTCACACTTTTTTCAACCCTAACTAGGGTTAGGGTTAGATGTAGTGTTAGGGTTAGAAGCTCAAAAACTAAAAGCTCAAGCTGCAAACTATTGCTACATCAATATTTTGCCCAAATTATAGTGCACTAGATTGTGGCCCGATTCTAACGCATCGGGTATTCTAGAATATGCATGTCCCCGTAGTATATGGACAATGATGATTCCAGAATTCGCGGCAGACTGTGCCCGTCACTGATTGGTCGAGGCAACCTTTATGACATCATCGTCGCCATGGCAACCATTACGATATCTACGTCGATACTGTGCCCGTCGCTGATTGGTCGAGGCCTGGCGGCCTTGACCAATCAGAGACGCGGGATTTCTACGTCGATACTGTGCCTGTCGCTGATTGGTCAAGGCCCAGGCAGCCTCGACCAATCAGAGAAGCGGGATTTCCAGGACAGACAGAAAAACCCTTAGACAATTATATATATAGACTAGATTGTGGCTCGATTCTAACGCATCGAGTATTCTAGAATATGCATGTCCCCGTAGTATATGGACAATGATGATTCCAGAATTCGCGGCAGACTGTGCCCGTCGCTGATTGGTCGAGGCAACCTTTATGACATAATCATCGCCATGGCAACCATTATGACATCTACGTCGATATTGTGCCCGTCGCTGATTGGTTGAGGCGAATTCGCGGCAGACTGTGCCCGTCGCTGACTGGTCGAGGCAACCTTTATGACATCATCGTCACCATGCTGTGCCCGTCGCTGATTGGTCGAGGCCTGGCGGCCTCGACCAATCAGAGATGCGGGATTTCCAGGACAGACAGAAAAACCCTTAGACAATTATATAAATAGATGCTCTTGGATGATTAGAGACTTCATACTGGACTGTTGGAGGGAACTCTGTGAGCGCTCATGGGTCATAGGTTGATGGGTGGAAAATACTTCCCTTTGTCTGGGCACTGGCAACTCAACCAACGCCATTTCTGTAGGCGTACAAGGGTAAGGTACTTAATCTGTGGGTTGTCAAGCTGCAACTCTCAATGTGTAAACTTTAAAAGGACCATGAAAATACTGATATATTTGATGTATTTTACTCAATAAAATCCCTGCTCATTCTGGTCTTAGGAGTCAAAGGCGTGGTTCTAATAAGTGACTGACAGCTAAGCTATAAGAGTACCTACAGAGATAGCTGTCATTCACTTATAAGTCCCACCTTCTTGACCCCTAAACCCAGAATGAGCGGCTATTTCAAGCAATAAAATATAAGTTATACAGAATTGTTTCCCTCAAACCTAGATATCAATCTTCTCAGCCATCTCTGCTATGTAACATGTTTCTCATAGATTTCACATCATTTCCAAACCGACAGGATCCCTTTAAGTCAAGTTAACCCAATGCTAAATCCTATAAATCAGCTGAGAATCTCAAAAAGCGATTTAGGAATGTGTCTGTCTCCCTTGTGACCTACTTTACAGTAAATTACTCTTCCACATGTATACTGCATAGGATAAAGCAGAATAAAAAAAGTGCTTATAATTAATGCATATCAAGTAAGTAATATACTGAGCGAGTGCATGTATAGGATGTGTTGACATCTAATTAATTAATATAAAATCTGTTAAGGCAACACAATATTCATTATTCATGTATTCATTTACTGGTGCCGCATGTATAAAGCATAAGGCGTGACAGCATTTACTTGGCAGATTGACCTCTCCAATTGGTATCATTATTGAGAAAATTGTTTAGGTTGAATTGCACAAGAAATTAAGATAATTTCTACTGGCCATATGTTAATGTGCATAATTGCTTGTGCCTGTCTTAGGTGATTATTGGCTATTATATGACTTGATTCCTGCATTTTTACCCTTCATGCGCTCTATCACTAAGGGCCCCTTCACACTGTGCAATCAAAGTCTGAACGAGCGTTCGATTTGTGACGTTTATCCGTCCTCGTTCCGAGGTTGCAAAGTGTGACATGGCGTTACGATTTGCGACGCAGCCCAGCATCGTACGATGTGAAAGAAAGAGCAGAACTTTCTTTCGTCGTAAATGTCTCGCTGTGGCGGTCGAAATCGTAGTATGTGACGGCGGTCATACGAGCTCGTAATGCGACTACGTGGGTTGGGCTTCCGCATACCTGTCTCCTGATTGGGCGTGACGTTTTAGCACGCCCATGCTGGTAATACGTCACGCTCGGAGTCGTAGGACTATGGCGGTGTGAAGGGTAGCGTACGATTGCGACGCGTGACGTTCACATCGCAACTACGTCAGAAAAAGCGTTAACATCGTAGAGTGTGACCGCTGGCTACGAGCTCGTACTGCGATGTCGAATATGACGCAAATGCGTCGTAATCGTAGCAGAATCGACCAGTGTGAAGGGGCCCTAATTTTCAGTTGTTCCTTAGCCAGTGTGGGTGGATGATAGCCGCTATGTTGTCTGCATTACTTTAAACTTAGAATGCTAAGTGATTCCTACTCTCCCAGCAGCAGCATGGAAGACATTGGGTGAGATAAAACACTTACTAGAAAATTTGTATGTTTATACTCCTCACTGTGCTTTTCACTTTGCACCTTTCTACCCCCCACCACCACTGCCACTATCTTTTTAAGGGTAGGTTTGCATGACCAATTTTTCCACATCCAAGAAAAATAGTCCGATTATTCTGATCAGACTTTGATCAGTTTTTCTCTCATGTGGAGAGAAAAATAAATGTATCTACCTCCTCCATTCTGTCCATGAAAATCGCATGTCATCCATTTGCGGTCCGATTTTTTTAATGAACCCATAGACTTGCATTGCCGATCCAACACTCAGATCAAAATTGGATATGTCTTTAATTTTTTCCATAGACTGCTCGGTCCAAGGAAAAATTTGGGCAATAGGGCAAAGTGAGACACCTCTCTGCAGGTCTCTCATTCCACTGCGCAAGCGCCAGACTTCGAGCACTGTGTGGATGATGTAGGAGACATCAGGATAGAGGAGGCAGCATTTGAAGAGACTGTGGCGGCGCTGAGCTCAATTTGGAAACACCCATCGGAGCGGACTGCACAGTTTGCATTAAGGGGGGGACATCAATTTAACACTTTTTGGAGATATACAGGGGTACCTATGAGGGTATAAAGGGGTTGTAAGAACCCCACTGACATCCTTTTTTAGGGCACAGTCACACGGCTGTATAAACTGCAGCGAGATTGGAACGTAGTGCATGGAATGGCCGTTGGCTCTTTCTACCCGGCTGTGACAGCTTCATGTATTTCTATGCAGTTCTCACTCTTGGGTCGGGAGAGGTGCTGGCTAGTGCGTCCACTGTGTTCCGATCTTGGTCCGATTCTTACTTCCGACTGACTTCGCCATGGATATAATGGGCATGGTTTATAAAGTGTAAACTGGTGACAGATTCCCTGTAAGCTTCAAAAAAGGGGGAAAGCTAGGGAGCACTACCAATGGGCAAGGAGCCAATCACAACCTATAAGTAAGTATGCATATAGGGCGCACTCCCAAAATACAATTAAATACCAAAAATACAAAATTTTGTTTTTTTGTATTTAATTGTATTTTGGGAGTGCGCCCTATATGCATAGTCTCTTTTCTTGTTTGTCTGAGATTCCCTGTAAGCTTCACTTACACTGAAGGATTATCGGAAACAATTGTTCTTAAGAATGCTCATTTCATGATTATCTTGTTGTGTAGACAAGCAGTCGATCATCCGAACAAAATGCTCGTTCATCAAGTAAAATAATCTTTTGCGCAGCACAAAATATCATCGTTCTTGGCAGTGCATTGTTCTCTCTAAACAGGACTTACCCTATCACAGATCGTTCAGTACACATCCTTTTTTTCAGCCTGCCCGTGTAAACAGGATAATTAAAGGACCACCAGTTGGTAAATGTTTACTGATCGGTAGTCGTTTAGTGCCGCTGGTTAGTTCTTGTAAACGGACCCTTATGCCATATGGTTTGTCTGCTGATAGTAATCTCATGTGGTGCAGCTGAGTAAATGTTGTATTTTACCATGGGGAGAGCGAGAGAACAGTAGATTTGTCTATGAATATTTATTATCGAAGTTGAAGCATTAAATGGGGAGTGAAAAATTAAATATCCTGTATTTGTCAAAACTCGAAATGCCTATTTTTGTCCAAAAACAATTAACCAACCTTTAAATTTTAGCAACTGGTTGAGATGATGTTGTGCTGGTGTGAAATCAAGTTCCATCATGCTGACTGCACAGGCAGGCGCCTGTTATATTTAGTGTCAATGATACATTCCTTAGCTTTGTGGAAGCTTTTAAAAGATTCTGTTGTGCAACTTGAGTGTGGACTTCAAGCCACTTGCTGGAAGACACCATTAAGATCATTGTGCTTGTTGTGTTTTCATTTGAAATTTAGTGAAAGAAACATGTAAGCTCAGTTTTTGCAAGGAAAATTTAATTTAATTATGCATTTAGGCATGAAATAATAAATTGATATTTTAATTGGTAGCACACACTGCGGAGTGTCACTGTATTCTGTCCTATGCAATTAGATAAGTTCAATTATATCAGGTTTACAGGGCATGGATAAATTGCAGTGGCATAGTTAGAGACCTACATGCTCTGATGTATTATCTGAACTGGAAGCCCAACCCCCCACCATGTGCAAATATTCTGCATAATTCAGACTCTCATTATGAACTACCCTGCACAGAGCTTGTAAACTGACTTCAGAGAGTTTTCACAATGCAAAAAGAGCTAAAAATAAATTCCACCTTAATAGCAAAAAAAAAAAACACAAGTAGATGAGTTGAATCATGGTGTTTATATCTCCTTTTGCACGGCTTTTTAAGAAGGTATGCCATAAAAAAACAAGAATCCACGGTGCTGTGCAGCATTTGTACAAGAAGACTGCCATTCAGACAGGACCCTGAATGAGAAGAGGGAGAGTTTCAGGAAGGAAGAGTTTAGATGGTAAACCAGGTGAGGTGATGTCTTGTGTTTACTGCAACAGAGAGGAGTCAGAAGACCGCAGTGTCTGATTTCTCCTACTCCTGCACTGATTAATTCATATTAAATGGTGAAGATTTCTTTTAGCAGTGCAAGGGGCAATCTGCTCAGTTAAGAGCTCCTCAAAGCTTTCCTGCATTAAGACTCAACTGTTCTCTGTTAGCCACTCCCTTCTCCTATGTAATCTGGTCCCAGGCTAGCTCTCAATGTCAGAGCTAGCTTTTGCTGCATGGCTGGAGGTTGTTGTTGTTGGTTGTTATTGGAGAAGGTGTTTGGTGGATTTATCGTTTTGGGTGTGTGATAATTCCCCTTTTTCTCCTACTGTGGTTTAACCCCATCCTCCTCTTCACAATTCATTCCTGTGTTGTTTGTGTGAGTATTTTGGTCTCACCTACCAGGATTAGAAATAACATTAGAGAGCAGATGAGATCAGGCGGGAGAGTAAAACCTCAAAGCCATTAAGAAATTATCCTTCATGGTCTGTGGAAGTGGAAATCAGTACATGAATGAAGATGAGCTGACACATGATAGCTAATGAAGGCAACAGCATCCTGGACACAGACCTTAGATCTAGAGTGTACTACTAGAAGAGACACATTTACATGAGAAAAGCTTGAAATTAAGAGCAGTATGCAAGAACATCATGGAATCTGCAAATGAAGACTTCAGCCTGAAACTTAGTCAAGGTAACCATCAACATACATCAAAATCATTTTCCATGTCAGAGATGTCTACAATCTTTAAAACTGTGCTTAGCTATACTATCCTTATAATACATTTAATATTTTTATTCACGAAAGTAGAAGAAAGAAATGACTTCCATTAAATTTCCATAGCTAACAGAAAGAATAAGAAATCTGCTTAGTTCTTATGTAATGGGACAAGGATGAAAACAGACAAGCTGACAGATTTGCTGCTGTGAAAGATCAATGAAAATCCATGTGAATTTGATAGTGGCTATATTGGTTGCCATCAATTTTTTTCTAAAATAACTGTGATCTCTTCCATGGAGCCTTTATAAAGTGGATGACTGATATATAAAACAGTTAACAGAGCAAAGTCCAACATTTTCAACCCTTGTGTGGAGAACAGCTTTAAAAAAATCACTTTTCATCCACCACGTCCTCATAATAAATGGCAGCCCATTGATTTCGATAAGCAGTTAGTATTGCTTTTTCTGCCCCGGGTCCATGGTTCAGGTCACTGCAAGTTGTCCATGGACAGGAACTACAATAAATTTCCTTACTCTTTGAGATACCAGAATTGGCGTATGATTAGCTGGTCTGGTGAGACGTCAAATGTACACTGCATGCCATGGATGGAAAATCAACTGCTGCTTAGAGAACCCTGGAAACTCGGGAAAATTGTGAAGGTCCTGTCTGCTACCAGAGAGCCTTTACCTCGATCGTGGACTGAGGTTGCGCAAAGCGATTTACTCGTTTCTAATTGCTTGTTTTCATCTATTGACTTGTTGCTCGGGCATTTAATACCTATAGGTTGGCTTCTCCATAAATTCTAGCTGATTGTTTAGGATTTGAAGGTGGGTTAACACAAGAATCCACCATTTCCACCGTTGGAGCCATTGGAATTAATAGGTGGCCATATGGCCATGGATTGCACCAAACACATCGGCACTGCATGTTATTGTATTCATTTACAGTTGTGGCCATTGTTTTCTAGTAGCTTTGCTAGTTATCCTATATATTATATTAACAGATGTGATCTTCAGGATTTAGTCTCAGATTGCAGAGATACTTGGCCTCTCTAAACACATAGCAATGTTTTAATATAATTGATTAATTACTGGATTCTTCTTGGTTTATTGAATCTAACGGCAGCAAAGATGACGTCCCTACGTTCACCTATGAAATAGAGCTAACAATTATCAATATTAAGCTCTATTTGCACTGCAACTACTTATTGTACATCATCTGCAATACAGTAAATGCTGCGTATATATGGGAACACCTAATGGATCTGTCGGCAAAGTGAGGGTGCAATTCCTATTTCATAATCCTCTAAATAACTATATTTGCAGTTAGGCTAAAGTATTAATAGTATAAGGCTGTGTGTACACGTTCAGGATTTTTCAAGTTTTTTCGGTGGTTTTCTGCTATGAAAATGCGATAAAACCGCTTTAAAAAATGCTTATATTAAGCATTCCATTATTAGAATGCAATGTGCAATTTTTGTTCACATGTTGCGTTTTTTTCCAGAAAAAAAAATGCTTTGCGGAAAAAAACCGCAACATGTTCATTAATTTTGCAGATTTTTCGCGTTTTTGCTGCTATATTATTGAATTGAGGAAGCTCTAGAAAAAAACATGAAAAATCGGCAAAAAAAAAAACAAGCAAAAGACGTGATAAAAACGCGAAAAAAATGCATGCGGATTTCCTGCGGAAAAAGTCCGGTTTTGTTCAGAAAATATCTGCAAAGAATCCTGACGTGTGCACATAGCCTAAAAGTATAAAATTCTTCACTCTGCAGGGTAGAAAGCTCCCAATGAATATGTTAGATGATTCATTCACAGAGATCAAATATCTGTCTTATTGATTTCCATCTTGCTGGTAAATGTTTGGGTTACCTTTTTTCTTACTTTATGGGCTCGCTCTTATTAGCTTATAAATCGGAAGATAAAAAAAGGCATTGTACTCGGACCAGTGTTATTGAATGAGGCCGTGCAGATCGGCGTATTTGTTCTGACTAGTGATGAGCGAATATACTCGTTACTCGAGATTTCTCGAGCACGCTCGGGGGTCCTCCGAGTATTTTTTTGTGCTTGGAGATTTAGTTTTTCTTGCCGCAGCTGAATAATTTACATCTGTTAGCCAGCATAAGTACATGTGGGGGTTGCCTGGTTGCTAGGGAATCCCCACATGTACTTATGCTGGCTAACAGAAGTAAATCATTCAGCTGCGGCAAGAAAAATTAAATCTCCAAGCACTAACAAATACTCGGAGGACCCCCGAGCATGCTCGCGAAATCTCAAGTAACGAGTATATTTGCTCATCACTAGTTCTGACATGTAGTCGGCATGAGAAAAAAAAAGCACTCCGAAATCACACAGTGCGAGAAAATATTGCATGCCATATGGAGCCAAGCAGAAAAATCAGTGAGATAATTTAATATAGCTGTCTAGAATTCTAATTTAGAATTCTATTAAGTATACATTTTATAATGCATAGTTCGTTGCCTAAATTACTGACCCCCCTGCAGTTTCAGAGTGGCCTGCTACCTAGGTAAGGAGCGCGAGCCACTTGCTGACCCTTTGCTTTAGATTCTTGTGCTACCCTGACACTCGCTGGCTCACTTGATCTGACCAGCCTCAGTTCCTCTGTGCTTCTCCCATGCAGCAAATCTGCCACCATTGGAAAAGCTCTCAGTTTGGATCAGCAAAGCCATGACACTAATCCAAAATATCAATCTTTAAGACATTCCATCTGCAGACAATTTTCATTTTTGCACTTTCCTTTTTTTCCTCAATTTTTCCAAGAGCCACGTGTGTTTTTATTTTTCCATTGTCTTAGGGTACTGTCACACAGTGCAATTTTGATCGCTACGACGGTACGATTCGTGACGTTCTAGCGATATCGTTACGATATCGCAGTGTCTGACACGCAGCAGCGATCAGGGATCCTGCTGAGAATCGTACGTCGTAGCAGATCGTTTGGAACTTTCTTTCGTCGCTTGATCACCCGCTGACATCGCTGGATCGTTGTGTGTGACAGCGATCCAGCGATGTGTTCGCTTGTAACCAGGGTAAATATCGGGTAACTAAGCGCAGGGCCGCGCTTAGTAACCCGATGTTTACCGTGGTTACCAGCGTAAACGTAAAAAAAACAAACAGTACATACTTACATTCCGGTGTCTGTCCCCGGCGTCTCAGCTTCTCTGCACTGTGAGCGCCGGCCAGCCAGAAAGCAAGCACAGCGGTGACGTCTGACGTCACCGCTCTGCTTTCCGGCCGCTGTGCTTACACAGTGCAGAGAAGCTGAGACGCCGGGGGACAGACACCGGAATGTGAGTATGTACTGTTTGTTTTTTTTACGTTTACGCTGGTAACCAGGGTAAACATCGGGTTACTAAGCGCGGCCCTGCGCTTAGTAACCCGATGTTTACCCTGGTTACCCGGGGACTTCGGCATCGCTCCAGCGCCGTGATTGCAACGTGTGACCGCAGTCTACGACGCTGGAGCGATAATCATACGATCGCTGCGACGTCACGGATCGTGCCGTCGTAGCGATCAAAATTGCTCTGTGTGACAGTACCCTTAGCGATGAGGTTTTGTTTTTTTGTATTTTTGAAGGACACCGTTCATTTTAACATACAATGTACTGAATAATGGGATTGGAATTCTAATTGCAGTGAAATTGGGAAAAAATACAATTCTGCTATTTGTGTGGGGTTTGTTTGGTAAAGATGGCTCTGAATCATGATGTTCTGGGTCAGTATGATTACAGCAATTCAAAATTATATTGATTTTTTTTTGTTTCAGTGGAGAAAGAAAAGTGACAAATTTGTCCAAAAAATGTGTTTATTTTTTGTTTCTGTTGTCATTTATCGAGGCCTGTAAGATTATTATTTTTTATCAATACAGCTATGTAAGAACTTTTTTGTGTGGCAAGCTAATGGTTCTATTGAAAGCATTTTAAGGCACATAAAAGATTTAGATCCGTTTCATGTTACAGAGTTTACTGATTTGCTTAATAATTTAATATTTTGATATATAAGACTTTTACAAATATGGTGATACCTAATGTGTTTAATTAAAAAATAAAATAAAATTTGTATAACTTCTATATTTTTACTGTGGGAAAATAGGTGTGATTTTAACTTTTTTATTTTTGTAATTAGTGCTTATATTTTTTAAAACTTTCTTTTTTACTTATTTTTTTTAGTACCTTCTGTGTGCTTGAACAACTGGAGAAAAAGAAGTGTGTAAAACATGGCAAGGATCACCGATGTAAACAAAATAAAGTAAATTTATTGAGGTTCAAATATACAAGAAGGACAAAAACACATTTAAAAGCAATTAAAAAGCCAAAGGGCTAGGATAAGTAACAGCTGTCATTGATTTTAGAGGGGGCAATACACCGTATTAAGAAATGGGTATGTGAACTTTTGATCGGGGTGTGACGGAGTGTACGGCAGAGCAGGAAGGGACAACAGGCCGAGGGACTATCCAACGAGATTTATTAAAGCAGGGAGCATACAACATCAAATATCCATAATGTCCTTCAAGTCCACGAGAAGTCCACAATAAGTCCAAGTAAAGAAACGGATCTGGAGGTGCTTTCCAGTAATCCCGCACCCTTATAAACGAAACAATAGTCCTTCCACGAGTCCAACAGAACAGATTCGGGGGCACCTCCAGATAATCCTTGTGCCAGCTAACAAAGCAATAGTCCACACGAGTCCAAGGGATCCCAAAACAATCTCATGAACGACGAGATATGTCCTCAGCTCATGTCTCGCCCCGTTCGCTTCCGCAGTCACAGATGGATGTGGGGTCTTGCCTCAGCTAAGAATCCCCACTCCTTCTGCTTTAAGGATCAACTCACATCTGATCTCAAAAATAAGAATGGATTGTCTGAGCTCCTGGGATCAGCCCATGAAGGGGGGTAGGGGGTCACACCTTCTATTCAATGGTTGGGTCCACCAGAAGATTCTAGACTGGTCGGCTCCGCTTAGTCTATCTAGTATGTACATTTGACTAGCCACCTGCTGTGAGGAAGAATGGCTATTCTTCACTAGTGGTGTTGACAAAGCTTAATTACATTATAGCTTAGGGTTGCAAGTATTGGGGGAAGGAGACATATTGTTACAGGTGAACTCCCAGCACAAGGAAATACATAAATTACAGCTAATAGAAACCAGAGAACAGTTACATACATCAAATAGCATATTATTCAAATACAGGACAGGGCAAAAGTACATATCATGACAATCCCTTCCCCTCCCAATTTGTGCACGTACTAGGGACCTCTACAGGTCGCTGGTTAAGTACACACAGGCAGCGTAACTTACATGTGGCTTCATGCAGCCACGAATTGGCATCGTAGCTCTCCCACATCATTGCCCAGGAGAACATCTGCAGGCAGACCACCCATCACCCCAACCACACATCGCCTGACCCCAAAACCAAAGTTCAGATCCACAGTGGCTGTGGGAATAGTCCTCCATTATCCACCAGCCAGTTTAATGACAATCCCAGGTCCTCTATGAATTGCCTCAGGCCGAACCACTCGGGGATCAGCCAGTGTGAGGAAAGCCTGAGTCACAAAATCCAATAAGTCTCTGTCCATCCAGCACAACCTCCTGCAAGTGCTTACCTCGATGAGCAGAAGTCGTCATAGCTGCAGGTCACACACCATAAACTCCTAGTGGTGCAACATGGGTGGGTGAGGCACTAGGCCAGTCCTCACGTAGTGGTGACACGTCTTCCTCCATGGCACTTGGCTGTACATAATTAATAATACGACTGGGTACAGGATCAATCCTCATTTGAACAGCTGGGCAGGAGGCTTGCAGATGCCCCGGCTGTCCACATCGATAGCATCTGTGCTGGGTCTCACTCCATCCAAGGCATCCTCTTGAGCGAGGGGTAAGGGAACCTGGAGGCCGGCTCCCACCTGAAGGTGCTGTAGGGGTTTGAAGATGACTCCTATGGGCTGGCTGGGCATGAGGCCTGCAGATGCCCCGGATGCCCACAACCATAACACCTGCACTCTGCTACTTCCTCTCCTCATCGTATTCCAGAAAACACAGTAGAAGCAACTGGAGGCACATTTACACGGGTATCAGCATGAGGTGGTGTCTTAGAGGAATGGGGAACAATGGGGACAGAAGAACTGGGGGCCACCGATGTTGTGGAGCTGGTAGGCCTCTCTCCATCCTCCAACAGAACCCTCCACTGAGGCTTGATGGTGAGAGCCTCATCAGCGAAAGATGCAGCTTCTTCCACTGTTGCTGGTCTCCTCTCACACACTCATTCCCTGAGCTCAACGGGGCACTGGGCAAAGAATTGTTCTTTTAGGATAACCTGGAGAAAGGTGTTCCAGGTTAAGGCCTCCTCTGCCTCCAGCCAGCGAAGACATATTTGTTTGATTGTCATGATATGTACTTTTGCCCTGTCCTGTATTTGAATAATATGCCATTTGATGTATGTAACTGTTCTCTGGTTTCTATTAGCTGTAATTTATGTATTTTCTTGTGCTGGGAGTTCACCTGTAACAATATGTCTCCTTCCCCAATACTTGCAGCCCTAAGCTATAATGTAATTAAGCTTTGTCAACACCACTAGTGAAGAATAGCCATTTTTCCTCACAGCAGGTGGCTAGTCAAATGTACATACTAGATAGACTAAGCAGAGCCGACCAGTCTGGAATCTTCTGGTGGACCCAACCATTGAATAGAAGGTGTGACCCCTACCCCACTTCATGGGCTGATCACAGGATCTCAGACAATCCATTCTTATTTTTGAGATCAGATGTGAGTTGATCCTTAAAGGAGAAGGAGTGGGGATTCTTAGCTGAGGCAAGACCCCACGTCCATCTGTGACTGCGGTAGCAAACGGGGTGAGACTTGAGCTGAGGACATATCTCGTCGTTCGTGAGATTGTTTTGGGATCCCTTGGACTCGTGTGGACTATTGCTTTGTTAGCTGGCACAAGGATTATCTGGAGGTGCCCCCGAATCTGTTCTGTTGGACTCGTGGAGGGACTATTGTTTTGTTTATCGGGTGCGGGATTACTGGAAAGCACCTCCAGATCTGTTTCTTTACTTGGACTTATTGTGGACATCTTGTGGACTTGAAGGACATTATGGATATTTGATGTTGTATGCTCCCTGCTTTAATAAATCTCGTTGGATCGTCCCTCGGCCTGTTGTCCCTTCCTGCTCTGCCGTACACCCCGTCACACGGGGTCATTTGGATGATTACAAGCAAACAGGTCACAGGTGGGGATGTTACCTTTAGTAGCCATTCAAACTCATTTGTGTCAACTTCTGTGCATGTTATCATGCCAAAATCGCCAGGGTATGTGAACTTTTGATCAGGATCATTTGGATGTTTTGGGTTGTCATAATGAATTAAAAAGAGAAAACACAGTAGTTTGACAATAAATAGCTTCACCCAACCACTATCCATGAGTGGAGAAAAAGTTTTTGTTTTGTCATTCATATTCTCTGAAAAAAGGCCAAGAAAGCAAAATTTTTGCAAGGGTATGTAAACTTTTGAGCACAACTGTATATCAGGCCTGAGAGGTGGTGGCCATATCTCATGTCGGCCAAACCTGGTGACAGGTTCGCTTTAAGCAATTACTTTATTCAACTTTTTTAAATGGCTTTAAAGGGTTGATCCAACTGACAGATTCAATTTAACCCATCACTTGCCAAATTAGCAATTTTCATTTTTTTTTTTTTTTTTTAATGACAGATTTTTAATGATTTGGGTCCTAATGAATCAAAAACATAAATTGCAAAAAATGTTCAAGTACGGATTTTTCAGAAAAGGGCATCCCAATATTCAATTAAAAATGACAATGACATGATTTCCTATTTTGTAAACATTCATTTTACAAACACAACACAAAAAATTGGACCTAATTATAAAAATTATAAAATCTTAGTTGCTAGAAGCTAAAGATTAGGCGTCCCCAAAAAAGGATAAAGGGTAGATAAAGGGTTAAAGAAAGTCTTTTTGTAGGATCTTTGAAGTAATGGATCCCAATTGTATGCTCATTTTAAGTTAATGAATTTTTGATCGCAAATAAAAGTGAAAAAATGTGCAATACACAAAAAAATGTTAAACTCATACTTTGATTTTGACAATGAAAATTCAACCTTACTAAAATATATTGTAGCACAAATCATTAATAATGTATATCTAAAGTATGTCTTCACAATCCATCTCTGCATAATCTATTTACTGAGGAAATCAGACCTATTGAAGAAGAGCATACTCTAAGAAAAGAAACATCCACTAAGTATATGTCAAACTAGTAACTGTCAATAAAATGTTTACATAATTCAGGTTTGCTGAATCATACAAATTTGTTCCCATAAGATTTTTTGCACATCGCCGCCATATGCTCAGACTTCGCCAGTGATTCTAATAGAATAGATTTCTGCTCAGTTGACATATAAAGTTGCAAAAGTGTTTAGCAAATACATGACAAATTCATGACTGACATGTTACTTTCCTTGTGTATGACCTACTGCTGACATCATCGAACAGATGTTTTGTTACTTATAGGGTTCAGCCACAGAGATATACATACAGATCATGGGGCCTAATAGCAGACATCAGAATTTCCTCCCTGCCCACCCCCCAAAAAGGTAAAATGAATAAAACAATTGTTA
Source organism: Ranitomeya variabilis (assembly GCF_051348905.1). Classification (NCBI taxonomy): domain Eukaryota; kingdom Metazoa; phylum Chordata; class Amphibia; order Anura; family Dendrobatidae; genus Ranitomeya; species Ranitomeya variabilis. Next base: position 195,227,614 of record NC_135238.1, read on the forward strand.
GATAGGTACAGTCACGGCACGTAGGCACAGTCAAAGAAGAGCATACCTCGTAACTGTTAAAGACCTGACAGAGAGATATATATTATGACAACACAAGTTGTTGACTTGGGTATTAAAAAGTGTCTACAGCATCCATAAAATGACAACATAATGCTCAGTGAAGATGGAATATATATGGCCCCAGCAGCATATATATAAACAATGATAAAACACACCATTACTTTTCAGAGGAGCTCCTGGATGGCCAACCAACACTAGTCAGTACCGGACACAATCCCCAGTTGCACCACTCCAACTTGGGGTTTAAAAACCATCATGATACTACTTGTACAATACTGTCATGTTACCCGGGAACCATCCCAGTGGGACTTAACCACACATAATAGTCAGTGGTAGTGTTGAGCATTCCGATACCGCAAGTATCGGGTATCGGCCGATACTTGCGGTATCGGAATTCCGATACCGAGTTCCGATATTTTTGTGATATCGGAAATCGGAATCGGAAGTTCCCAGTGTATGGTTCCCAGGGTCTGGAGGAGAGGAGACTCTCCTTCAGGCCCTGGGATCCATATTCATGTAAAAAATAAAGAATTAAAATAAAAAATATGGATATACTCACCCGTCCGGCGGCCCCTGGACCTTACCGCTGTTAACCGGCAGCCTCCGTTCCTAAGAATGAGGAGTTTAGGACCTGCGATGACGTCGCGGCTTGTGATTGGTCGCGTGATGAGTCACATGAGCAGTCACGCGACCAATCACAAGCCACGACGTCAGCCGCGACGTCATCTAAGGTCCTAAACTCCTTCAGACCCTGGGAACCATCCAGGATACCTTCCGATACTTGAGTCCCATTGACTTGTATTGGTATCGGGTATCGGTATCGGCGATATCCGATATTTTTCGGGTATCGGCCGATACTATCCGATACCGATACTTTCAAATATCGGAAGGTATCGCTCAACACTAGTCAGTGGTCACCATACCTCCAATGGGACCCCAACCTCATTATCCAAGGCCATTCCTGACCTCCTTACTTCAGACTACTATGAGATAATTATAGTATGACGTAAAATCCAACCCCCACCACCAAAGTTTGGTTGTTACTAACCAAATATAGAATAAAAAGGGCAAGTGGGCGGAATGTACGCTGGTCCTGGTCCAGAATTGCTGCCCTTGGGACCCTCTTCTTATATCAGGTACCCTGCCTTCCTAAGTAAATTACCCAATCCTGACCCCAGACCCACTGCTATGTGAGCTATCTCTGACCCATGCCCTCCAACTGTCCCTGCTGGTGTACGTGCCAAACTAGGAACTAACCCTTATCTTGTCTCCTACTTTGTAACCCCAGTCATGTTCGAGCCTACTCTAGGTGTGCCCGTTCCAGCCCCATCTTTCTATGAAATATAGCAATAGTGTAGCACTTCAGTAGATATATAACATCAAAACTGCTCAGAAATGGGAAGAAATCCCCTGAGGACTTCAATAAAGTGACCCGGAGAACCAATAAATAAGTAAATCTTTGTTATATATAATAAGCATAAAACACTTTTATTAAAACAATGCCTCTTGTGAGGGACACAGAAATAGCCAGTATGTAACATATTAGCTGAAAGATAAATGTGTTATAATAGGGCACATGGTAAAAGGAACATATACTGCATCCTAAATAAATATCCAAATAGATGCGCCCTGACATATATCCTACAAATGAGCAGTCACAAATAAGTGCAAAATAATGCACAGTAAAATGGTACCATTAGGCAGAATGTACCTTAGAACAGTGCTAAGCCAGTGCGGTGTAGTGTTCGGCTCTGTGTTCCTTCACCCGACTGGCGTTTCACCCCGCTTCTTCAGGGGTGTTGTCCCCTAACTAACTCAATTTGCACACCCACAGAGAAATAATGCTCCTAATGAATACTCTTCATGTTCCCACCAAGAGTGATATCCCTTTCATGGACCTCCTGCCGCCCCCATGCGGTATGACACTCTTCTCTACACAAACGAATGCCCCCCACACATAGTATGATACTTTAAAGATGTCTCTCATACACTGTATGATGCCCGCATAGTCATACCTCACAAATTTGAAAGATAGGAAAAAGAAGAACATGTAGTACAACATGTGTAATGGTATTTCTTTTTTATTGTTCTCCAAACTGTACCAGTCCGTTAAAATCCTTTATATACAGGTGCTTCTCACAAAATTAGAATAGCCTCAAACAGTTAATTTATTTCATTTCTTCAATACAAAAAGTGAAACTCGTATATTATATAGAGTCATTGCGAACAGAGCGATCTATTTGAAGTGTTTAGTGCTGTTAATGTTGATGATTATGGCTTTCAGCTAATGAAAAACCAAAAGTCGTTATCTCAGTAAATTAGAATAATTCACAAAAAACACCTGCAAAGGATTCCTAAGCATTTAAAAGGGTCCCTTAGTCTGTTTCAGTAGGCTCCACAATCATGGAGAAGACTGCTGACTTGACAGATGTCCAGAAGACAGTCATTGACACACTCCACTAGGAGGGTAAGCCACAAAAGGTCATTGCTAAAGAAGCTGGCTGTTCACAGAGTGCTGTATCCAAGCATATTAATGGAAAGTTGAGTAGAAGGAAAAAATGTGGTAGAAAAAGGTGCGCAAGCAACCAGGATAACCGCAGCCTTGAAGGGATTATTATGAAAAGGCTGGAGTCATTGCTTCAAGAGCCACCACACACAGACGTATCCAGGACATGGGCTACAAGTGTTGCTTTTCTTGTGTCTAGCCACTCATGACCAATAGACAACACCAGAAGCGTCTTACCTGGGCCAAGGAGAAAAAGAACTGGACTGCTGCTCAGTAGTGTTGAGCATTCCGATACCGTAAGTATCGGGTATCGGCCAATATTTGCGGTATTGGAATTCCGATACCGAGTTCCGATATTTTTGCGAAATCGGGAATCGGGATTGGGATGCATATTCATGTGTAAAATAAAGAATAAAAATAAAAAATAGGGATATACTCACCCTCGGACGGGCCCTGGTTGTAACCACTGCAACCGGCAGCCTCCGTTCCTAAGAATGAGCGAGTGAAGGACCTGCGATGACGTCGCGGTCTTGTGATTGGTCCCGTGACCGCTCACGTGACCGCGACGTCATCGAAGGTCCTTCTCGCTCATTCTTAGGAACGGAGGCTGCCGGTTGCAGCGGTTACAACCAGGGCCCGTCCGAGGGTGAGTATATTCCTATTTTTTATTTTTATTCTTTATTTTACACATGATTATGGATCCCAGGGCCTGAAGGAGAGTTTCCTCTCCTTCAGACCCTGGGAACCATCCAGGATCACTTCCGATATTTGTGTCCCATTGACTTGTATTGGTATCGGTATCGGCGATATCCAATATTTTTCGGATATCGGCCGATACAATCCGATACCGATACTTTCAAATATCGGAAGGTATCGCTCAACACTACTGCTCAGTGGTCCAAGGTGATGTTTTCAGATGAAAGTACATTTTGCATTTAATTTGTACATCAAGGTCCCAAAGTCTGGAGGAAGAGTGGAGATAATCAGTGATGATCTGGAGAGCCATGTCATCTGCTGGTGAAAGTCCACTGTGTTTTATCAAGACCAAAGTCAGCGCAGCCATCTACCTGGAAATTTTAGAGCACTTCAGGCTTCCCTCTGCCAACAAGCTTATTGGAGATGGAAATTTCATTCTCCAGCAGGACTTGGCACCTGTCCACACTGCCAAAAGTACCAATACCTGGTTTAAAAACAACAGTATCACTGTGCTTGATTGGCAGCAAACTCGCCTGACCTTAACCCCATAGAGAATCTATGTATTGTCAAGAGGAAGATGAGAGACACCAGACACAACAATGCGGACAAGCTGAAGGCTGCTATCAAAGCAACCTGGGCTTCCATAACACCTCAGCAGTGCCACAGGCTGATCGCCTCCATGCCACGCCGCATTGATGCAGTAATTGATACAAAAGGAGCCCAACCAAGTATTGAGTGCATTTACTGAACATACATTTCAGTAGTCCAAGATTTCGGATTTTAAATATCATTTTTAAAGCTGGTGTTATAAAGTATTCTAATTTACTGAGATAATGACTTTTGGGTTTTCAGTGGCTGTAAGCCATAATCATCAACATTAACAGAAATAAACACTTGAAATAGATCACTCTCTTTGTAATGACTCTATATAATATATGAGTTTCACTTTTTGTATTAAAGAACGGAAATAAATTAATTTTTTGATGATATTCTAATTTTGTGAGAAGCACCTGTATGTTCACATCAAAATAGTGCCCCCAGTGAAGCCCCATAGTGTTTCTCACACAGTATGATGCTGCCTTCATGGCTTCTACAGAATCTGATGCTTTCATACAATGCACCTTCACAGAGTATGAGTCCCTAAAGATGGCCCCCCGTTAAGTATGAACTTCCACCAATGCAACCGTCACACACTGTGTGATACCTCTCAAGCACACTTCATGTGTGTTTTGAGGGGCATCATACAGTGGGTCGCAGTTTATGAAAAATAAAACACAAGATAATGGATACTTGTTTTGATGGGACTGCTTTAACCGATGCCTCTAATGAATTTAGCCTCTGAAAGTAATGTCACTACTTACGGAGGCAAAGCAAGGACTTCACAACATTGCGTTATTTTTCATTATTCAGTATTCCATCTTTCTACAGCTACAAAACTCGCAGGGTTCCAGGGTTAGCACCATGGACAAGGCCTGATAATTGTTCCGGTGTGACACACAGCTTCCTCCTATGTTAATTGCAGGATTGACTTGCAAGGAGTTACTCATAGGTCAGTGAGAAGTTTTACACGGATTAAACACTCACGGGCTTAGTTCTCTCCTCTGATGCTCTGCCCAGTTTGAACAGTTGTTCACTTAAGGGGTTGTCTGGGCCTTTAACATTTATGGCCTATATCCTTAGGATAGGTTATCAATGTCAGATCGGTGGTGGTGTGACACCCGGCACCGGCACTGATCAGCTGTTCCCTTTCGTAGGCGATGGAACTGCTCAGTTGTGGAGCTGCATAGTACAGTTTTATCAGCGGAATATTGGCTGCTTCTGGGTACTGCACATTCATCTCTATTGATTTGAATAGGTGACAAATGGGCAGTCCACTATACAGTTAACGGAGCTGTGCAGCTCCACAAGTTAGCAGTTCCTTCCTACACTGGCAACAACTGATCGGCAAGGGTGCCTGGCGTCGCTCTCCCATGATCAGATATTCACGACCTATCCTAAGGATAGGCCATCAATACTAACATCCCAGACAAGCAAAATTCTACCTTTCATCTACTATTCATATCTGATAAAGATTTGTAATGTTGTTTGGAGGTCATTTACAGCCTACAGTAGTGTTTCCCAAACTTTTCAGAGGGGTTAAAAAAATAATTATTTTGTTTGAATCCCTATCAATAATCTTTTACACATGACAACAAAAAAACCTTAAAGGGCAAAGTACAGTAACAATACATCACTGTTGACTATTATAAGCAAAATCTTTAGAACAGAGTGCATAGTAATAATAGGTCAAACCCTATACTAAGTGGTGAGGTGGGTTATATTAGCACGGGATGCTCCCATAATGAATGAAAACACATAAATAAGGAAAGAGCAAAAATTATCCCATAAAAATTGTCAAAGTTTATTTTAAAAAATACGTTGCACATATAGAAACAGTCACATGAATCAAATATGAAAAGACAAAGTGGATAGTTAACTTACACAGGTGTAAAGCAAAAGGTCCACAAAAGTATAGTGGATGGGAAGAATAAAAGATAGCAACAAGTCTCATAAAGTGCCAGTGTCCATGCTGACAGCACTGGGTCCCAGGTATAGATTATGGGAAAGATCAAAGTTTATGTTTTTTCCTGCAGTTTTGCTCCCTAAAAGCGGTACAGCCCCTATTTCTTAAATAGTGACATATACATGTCCTTTAACACTGACCACTTTCTCCTTAAGGGAACTTTAACTGCATGGGCACTGGCACTTTATGACACTTGTTGCTATCTTTTATTCTTCCCATCCACTATACTTTTTGTGGACCTTTTGCTTTACACATGTGTAAATCAACTATCCACTTTGTCTTTTTATATTTGATTCATGTGACTATTTGTTTCTATATGTGCAACGTATTTTTTTTTAATAAACTTTGACATAATTTTTGTGGGATAATTTTTCCTCTTTCCTTATTTGTGTGCTTTCACTGTTGACTATTAGCATCAGTATCTAACTTTGCCCATCCCTAGAGTGTGTGAACTTGTTCCTGTATTTGTTGATTTTTTTTTTTCCAAGTGAAAATCTTTTGTCGGCTGGGATTCTTTTGCAAGCCCAAATGAGACAGATTTTTGTAAAGTTCACCATTAAACTTGCCAAAACAATAGCTAAAATAGCTAAAGTAAAGCCAATGTTCACCCTGACATGTAATACAAAGCTACTATGCCCACTGATTGTAAAATTAGGCTACAGTGCCACTGTGTCCCCCTGAATCTAGCATTAAAGGTACCTTCACACTGAACAACTTTTCAACGAGAATGACAACGATCCGTGACGTTGCAGCGTCCTGGATAGCGATATCGTTGTGTTTGACATGCAGCAGTGATCTGGATCCTGCTGTGATATCGTTGGTCGGAGCTAGAAGGCCAGCACCTTATTTCGTCGTTAGGTCGGTGTGTATCGTCGTGTTTGACAGCAAAAGCAACGATGCCAGCAATGTTTTACAATGGTAACCAGAGTAAATATCGGGTTACTAAGCGCAGGGCCGCGCTTAGTAAATCGATATTTACCCTGGTTACCATTGTAAAAGTAAAACAAAAACAATACATACTCAACTTCTGATGTCTGTCACGTCCCCCGGCGTCCGCGCTGTTGCTCAGAGCTTCCTGCACTGAATGTGTCAGTGCCGGCCGTAAAGCCGAGCACAGCGGTGACGTCACCGCTGTGCTCTGCCGGTCCTGACACATTCAGTGAAGGAAGCTCTGAGCAGCAGCGCGGACGCCGGGGGACGTGACAGACATCAGAAGGTGAGTATGTAGTGGTTTTTTTTTTACTTTTACATTGGTAACCAGGGTAAATATCGGGTTACTAAGCGCGGCCCTGCGCTTAGTAACCCGATGTTTACCCTGGTTACTCGGGTGCTGCAGGGGGACTTCGTCACCGCTGAAGACAGTTTCAATGATGCCGAAGTCGTTCCCCTGATCGTTGGTCGCTGGAGAGAGCTGTCTGTGTGACAGCTCCCCAGCGACCTAAACAGCGACGCTGCAGCGATCGGCTCGTTGTCTATATCGCTGCAGCATCGCTGAGTGTGACGGTTCCTTAAGTTACTGTGCCTCTTGAATATAGTATGAGGAAACTGTTTCCTCTGAACATAAAATTGAGCTACTGTACACTCTGAATATAACATGAAACTATGGTGAAACTTGAATATAACATGAAGCCATTGTTCCCCTGAATCCTACATGAAGCCACTGTGCCTCCTAAGTATAACATGAAGTCACTGTGCCCCCAGAATTTAACACAAAGCCACTGCACCCATGAATGTAGCGTTAAAACACTGTTCTCCATAAATGTAACATGAAACCACTGCTCTCCATCAATGTAATGTGAAACCACTGTGCCCCATGAATATAACATGAAACCACTCTTCTCCATGAATGTAACATCCATCGACTACATGGTCAATGATCATCCAAATGATGTAATTTTTCGCTTCTCAGCAGTTTTCCAAATTTTAATATGTTTAAATAAATTTTTGATACTTTTTATTCATGGAGCTGGATTTTTCTTTCCATGTGCACAAAACTACTGTTCTCCATGAATGGAATGTGAAACCACTGTTCTCCATGAATGGAATGAGAAACCAATGTTCTCCATGAATGTAACGTAAAACCATTCTTGTCCATGAATGTAGCGTGATACCACTGTTCTCCATGACTGTAATATGAAGCCACTGTGTCCCATGAATGTAACGTGAGACCACTGTTCTCTATGAATGTAACGTGAAACCACTGATCTCCATGAATGTTACGTGAAACCACTGTTCTCCATGAATTTAACAGGAAACCAATGTTCTGCATGAATGTAAAGTGAAACTACTGTGCCCCATGAATGTAATGTGAAGTCACTGTTCTCCATGAATGTAACGTGAAACCACTGTTCTCCATGAATGTAATGGGAAACTACTGTGTCCCATGAATGTAATGCCAAACCACTGTTCTCCATGAATGTAGTGTGAAACCACTGTTCTCTATGAATGTAATGTGAAACCGCTGTTCTCCATAAATGTAACATGAAACCACTGTTTTCCATGAATGTAACGTGAGACCACTGTTCTCCATGAGTGTAACGTGAAACCACTGGGTCCTATGAAAATAATGTAAAACCACTGTTCTCCATGAATGTAGCTTGAAACCACTAATCTCTATGAAAGTAATGTGAAGCCACTGTGTCCCATGAATGTAATGTGAGACCACTGTTCTCCATGAATGTAACCTAAAACCACTATTCTCCATGAATGTAACGTAAAACCACTGTTCTCCATGAATGTAATGTGAAACTACTGTTCTCATAAATGTAATGTAATACCACTCTTCTCCATGAATGTAACGTGAAACCACTGTGTCCCTTGAATGTAACGTGAGACCACTGTTCTCCATGAATGTAATGTAAAACCACTATTCTCCATGATTGTAACGTGAAACCACTGTTCTCCATGAATGTAAAGTGAAACCACTGTGCCCCATAAATATAACATAAAACCACTGTTCTCCATGAATGTTACGTTAAACCACTGTGCCCCATGAATATAATGTAAAACCACTGTTCTGCATGAATGTAACGTGAAACCACTGTTCTACATGAATTTAATGTGAAACCACTGGTCTCCATTAAAGTAACGTGAAACCACTGTTCTCCATGAATGCAATGGGAAACCACTGTTCTACATGAATTTAATGTGAAACCACTGTTCTCAATGAATGTAACGTGAAACCACTGTGCCCCATGAATATAATGTAAAACCACTGTTCTCCATGAATGTAACGTGAAACCACTGTTCTCCATGAATGTAATGGGAAACCACTGTTTCCCATGAATGTAATGTAAAATGACTGTTCTCTATGAATGTAGTGTGAAACCACTGTTCTCTATGAATGTAACGTGAAGCCACTGTGTCCCATGAATGTAATGTGAGACCACTGTTCTCCATGAATGTAACGTAAAACCACTGTTCTCCATGAATGTAACGTAAAACCACTGTTCTCCATGAATGTTGTGTGAAACCACTGTTCTCCATGAATGTAACCTAAAACCACTATTCTCCATGAATGTAACGTAAAACCACTGTTCTCCATGAATGTAATGGAAAACCACTGTTTCCCATGAATGTAATGTAAAATGACTGTTCTCCATGAATGTAGTGTGAAACCACTGTTCTCTATGAATGTAACGTGAAGCCACTGTGTCCCATGAATGTAATGTGAGACCACTGTTCTCCATGAATGTAACGTAAAACCACTGTTCTCCATGAATGTAACATAAAACCACTGTTCTCCATGAATGTAATGTGAAACCACTCTTCTCCATGAATGTAGTGTGAAACCACTGTTCTCCATGAATGTAACGTGAAGCCACTGTGTCCCTTGAATGTAACGTGAGACCACTGTTCTCCATGAATGTAATGTAAAACCACTATTCTCCATGATTATAATGTGAAACCACTGTTCTCCATGAATGTAATGTGAAAACACTGTTCTCCATGAATGTAATGTAAAACCACTGTTCTCCATGACTGTAACGTGAAACCACTGTGCCCCGTAAATATAACGTAAAACCACTGTTCTCCATGAATGTTA